>NW_026891068.1:0-27500 GCF_015708825.2 Lethenteron reissneri
GGTCTAAACTGACCACAACACTTTCACCCAGTTGTCCTTTGAATCATTCAGATGTTAATTGGCAAACTTCAGACGCGCATGTATGTGCTTTCTTGAGCAGGGGGACCTTGCGGGCGCTGCAGGATTTCAGTCCTTCACGTCGTAGTGTGTTACCAACTGTTTTCTTGGTGACTATGGTCCCAGCTGCCTTGAGATTATTGACAAGATCCTCCCGTGCAGTTCTGGGCTGATTCCTCACCGTTCTCATCATTGCAACTCCACGAGGTGAGATCTTGCATGGAGCCCCAGGCCGAGGGAGATGACAGTTCTTGTGTTTCTTCCATTTACGAATAATCGCACCAACTGTTGTCACCTTCTCACCAAGCTGCTTGGTGAGGGTCTTGTAGCCCATTCCAGCCTTGTGCAGGTCTACAATCTTGTCCCTGACATCCTTGGAGAGCTCTTTGGTCTTATCCATGGTGGAGAGTTTGGAATCTGATTGATTGCTTCTGTGAACAGGTGTCTTTTATACAGGTAACAAGCTAAGATTAGGAGCACTCCCTTTAAGAGTGTGCTCCTAATCTCAACTCGTTACCTGTATAAAAGACACATGGGAGCCAGAAATCTTTCTGATTGAGAGGGGGTCAAATACTTATTTATGCCATTAAAATGCAAATCAATTTATAACATTTTTGACATGCGTTTTTCTGGATTTTTTTGTTGTTATTTTGTCTCTCACTGTTCAAATAAACATAACATTATATTATAGACTGAGCATTTCTTTGTCAGTGGGCAAACGTACAAAATCAGCAGGGGATCAAAATACTTTTTCCCCTCACTGTAAATATTCACGCAGTTTCTATTTTTCATATTTTGTACCAGGCCAAGCCGGCTTGAGCTGCTCTACCGCTCTTGTTCTCAGAAGCTACCTGCCCACAACGCAAGGTGAGGCTTTGTGAACTTGCGTGTGAATGTGTTGCCTTAAAACTTTCGTGACTGCTGGAATTCATATTCTTGGTTCTTTCGGTAAAGTCACTTAGACAGAAAATTAAATAAAAATAACAGATGATGAAATAAAAATTATTAAATTGTAAATAAGAGAAAAAACACGACGTTTCGATCGCAACACAAGTGGTCTTTATTTTATTTAATTTTATTATCTATTATTGATATTTTCTATCTACGTAACTTTACCGAAAGAACCAAGAATACGTGTGGTAATGTGTATCGGTCAAAGACGCTAAACGCGTGCTGATGTTGACTCTAAATGTGGAGGGGAAACCCGGGAGATCCGGAGGAAAATCCACGCGACCACGGAGAGAGAGACACGCAAACTCCAAATATACAGCAGCAGGCGTCAGGGCGGGATCGAACCCACGACTTCCTGCATACCAGGTGAGGTAGTTAACATCTCACCACGGAGAGAGAGACACACAAACTCCAAATATACAGCAGCAGGCGCCAGGGCCGGGATCGAACCCACGACTTCCTGTATACCAGGTGAGGTAGTTAACATCTCACCACGGAGAGAGAGACACACAAACTCCAGTTAGCCTCGGCTATGTTGATTGATCCTCAATTAATTACTTGCTGGAGTGAGGAATCATTTATTCTGAGCAGATGAAGGTGGCCAGGCATGGTTCTGGTCAAACCACCACCTGTTAACCATGCCAGTGTGTGACAGTGTCAAGTTTGTGTTTGCAGTAAAGTCTATTAACTCTGTTGAACACGGAGGTTATATCAAAACAATAGTTTATTTTTGTTTCCCTCTGGAAGCACATGCAGCTGAATTCAGATCTGTTCATCCCAGCATTCAAGGACATCTAAGTTGTGATTGAACGTTAATTTATGCATTTCTGCATAGCACAAATAGAATTGTTTTCAACACCCTTTGCAATGTCAGCTGAATTTAGCTTTTATACATATTCCTTTTGTAGCCAGACAGCCGAAATTGTGTGCTCGGAGTTTTGGGTTAACATTCATTTTTAAGATACGAGGGCTCCCAGGCATATTTATGACCACTTGCCCTCTCATTGTGTGCCATCACAGCCCGTGTGATGAATTTGAGAAACGTTTTTACTACATCATGAATATATGAATAAGTATAGACGTGTAAGTCACGTGTGACTGTACGTATGCGTTCTTCTGTGCCTCGATACCGGAGTGGATATATTCTTAGGTTTTTTTCGGTAAAGTCACGTAGGTAAAAAATGTAAATTAATAAAAGTAAATAAAACAAATTAAAAAATTCACGACGTTTCGGAAGCAACACAAGCCTCCGTCTTCAGGTGGAAACGTCACAGCCACGACAGCTGTATTTTTTTTGTATTTTTTTTTTACTTGATACAGCTGTCGTGGCTATGACGGTTCCACCTGAAGACGGAGGCTTGTGTTGCTTCCGAAACGTCGTGAATTTTTTTATTTGTTTTATTTTACTTTTAATTAAAATGTTTTACCTGCGTGACTTTACCGAAAAAACCTAAGAATATGAATCCTTGCAGTCACGAAAGCTTCAAATCTAGAATGGTGTGGACATTCCTATTATCTGTCTGCGCGGACGCTTCCTTCGACGCTTCCTCTGCAGATTGGTCTAATGGCGCAAAGGCATCAGCACAGCTCGGTACGCAAGGCAACAATGCGACCGAGTGCATACAGCACGGATCGCACTGGAAATTTGACACAGCACCAGAGAACACCACAGGAGAGAACCCTTCAAGTGCAGTGTGTGGGAAGGCCTTTTCACAGTCCATATCATCTTGAAAATCACCAGAGGAACACACACAGGAGAGAAACCCTTCAGGTGCTTTCTGTGCGGGGAAAACGTTTGCAAAGTCAAAACTCTTCAAAGACACCATAG
Source organism: Lethenteron reissneri (assembly GCF_015708825.2). Taxonomy (NCBI): domain Eukaryota; kingdom Metazoa; phylum Chordata; class Hyperoartia; order Petromyzontiformes; family Petromyzontidae; genus Lethenteron; species Lethenteron reissneri. The sequence goes on from NW_026891068.1 coordinate 2,837, forward strand.
ACACACACGGGAGAGAAACCCTTCAAGTGCAGTGTGTGTGGGAAGGCATTTCACAGTCACATAATCTATAATACACCAGAGAACACACACTGGAGTGAAACCTTTCAGGTGCACGATTGCGGGAAGCGTTTGCACAAGCATCCGTTGTTCAGGCCCACCAGAGAACACACACAGGAGAGAACCCTTCAAGTGCACTGTGTGTGGGAAGGCATTTTGTCAGTCATTCTACTCTTAAAAATCATCAGAGAACACACACAGGAGAGAAACTCTTCAAGTGCACTGTGTGTAGCAAGGCATTTTCACAGTCACCTGCTCTTAAAAATCACCAGAGAACACACACGGGAGAGAAACCCTTCAGGTGCTTTCTTTGCGGTAAGGCGTTTACACGGTCAGAACATCTTCAAAGACACGAGAGAACGCACACGGGAGAGAAACCCTTCAGGTGCACTTGGCGGGAAGGCGTTTGCACGGTCATCAAATCTTCAACGACACCAGATAACGCACAAGCATCAGAAGATCTGCAAGGAGTGGAGTCTGAAATCAGCTTGTGAAAGTCAAAGTGCTGCAATGAGCCCATCCCTCATCAAACAATAACTGGAGGAAAATCCCAGCTTGGACACTTAAAGGTATCGAGGTGAAATGTGAAGAGGTGATGGTGAAGAGCAAAGAAGTGATGGTGAAGAGTGAAGAAGTGATGGTAAAATGTGAAGATGAAGATTATACTGCAAAATGGGACCTTCACATTGATGGAGGCAACGTGAAGCAGGATGAGAATTCTGACTGTGAGGCAGAGTGAGGCAACTCCCAGCAGTTTTGTGGAGGTGGAGGTGTGGGTGGACTTCTTAGAAAACACAAAGTCAAGGTGAGACCCGGTAGATGTGTCAGCTTGAGACGTCGCTCCAATAGATGCTCCTTTGTCACGGGCCTTTAATGAAAATAATGTGAAGTTGAACACTCAGTTCCTGGGTTCAACCTGCAGAGTAAGAGTGAGCGGCCAGTCTTTGTGTTCCCTGTGGGTTGGGTAGATCCCTGTGTTACGATCTAAACTTCCTGATCTACTATTATTTTTGCTACCAACATGACTTTACTGAAAGAACCAAAGAGTATGTGAACAAGAGCCTGTCAGTAGGGGGGCGACGATGTTTCATGTCAGTTGTGTAATTTGTCGGTAATGTTGAGAATTTGCTACATTTTGACTCAAGACGCAAGCATGCAATGGCCTACTGGTTTTGAATGACACAATAGTATGTTTTACATCCACTGTTAAGCAGACGGTGCATAATTATTTGAAATAGCTTAACCTGGTGCAGTATATTTCACTGCAGTAATTAAATTTTGTTAAAATGGAAAATGTCTGTCAATGATTTAGAATGAACACTGATTTTGTATACATGCAACATTTTATTTATGAGGGTCAAACATTGAATAAGTGATGTTAGGACAAAGTTTGTGTTTTTGGAATTAACCTGTACAGATCACTCAGGTGAGACCCGTTGTTCTTGTGATACAGGTCAAAGGGCAGTATCCACACATGCCCGTTTGCTTTTAAATAAATGTGTGCATCTTTTGATTGAAAGCTTTCGTGACTGCAGTGAACTATTTGTCTTTTGTCAACGTGACAGAATCCTGTGTTGGGATCTTGAGAGATGACGATAGCTGGGGAGGCTTTCATTCAGCCATAGATCAATCACGGCTGACAATGGTCATTCCATTTACGAGACTTTACCCGGTGTAAGAGGCCGGAGTATACCCAAATGCCGTAGTATACCCACAGGCCGTAGTATACCCACAGGTGTAGTATACCCGGGTCTAAACGGCCTAGGCTAGATTATAGCCGGGTATATTATGGCCTAGGCCAAATGATGCCCCTCTAGGTCAATCATCATACCCCCGTGATAGTAATGGCGTTGAGCGATATACACGTGCATTACTACATTTTTCCAACATTTTATTTTAAACTGTAAACACATCGACTTTGACTGCTTCAACCAGAAAAAAACTTTAATAATAACCCCTGAACCCTAAAAATGCTTCAATTGATCAAATTTAGATTCTTACTTCCACACGTACGCATTTTAGATATCGATTGAAGTTCGTTGTCGCCTGTTCTCTGTCTGGATAATTGCCTTTGAACTTTCACATGGGCATAGTCTGGCCAGGAGCGGTATGGTCTGGCCCAGTCGAGTTTAAACCCCCAGGGGGTCTAGTTTAGCCTTGGAGACTTCATCCCCCCCCCCCCCCCCCCCCCCCCCGGGTATACTCTGGACTGGGCCAAACTATACCCGGGTTTAATCGGGGCAGGGGTTATTTTAGCCTGTCGGGATGGAACTCACGACCTCCTGTACACCCGGCGAGGTAGTTAACATCTCCTAGCCACCGTGATGATGTGAGAGAGACACGCAAACTCCAAATATACAGCAGCAGGCATTGTCATGGTCTGGATCGAACCCACGACCTCCTGCGCACCAGGCGAGGTAGTCAACATCTCCTAGCCACCGTGATGATGAGAGAAACACCGCAAACTCCAAGTATACAGCAGCAGGCATCATCAGGGTCGTGATGGAACTCACGACCTCCTGTACACCCGGCGAGGTAGTTAACATCTCAGCCACCGTGATGATAGACACGCAAACTCCAAATATACAGCAGCAGGCATCGTCAGGGTCGGGATGGAATCCACAACCTGTATACCAGGCGAGGTAGTCAACATCTCCTAGCCACCGTGATGATGAGAGAGAGACACGCAAACTCCAAATATACAGCAGCAGGCATCGTCAGGGTCTCGATCGAACCCACGACCTCCTGCGCACCAGGCAAGGTAGTCAACATCTAGCCACCGTGATGATGAGAGAGACACAGACCTCCTGCGCACCAGGCGAGGTAGTCAACATCTCATAGCCACCTTGATGATGAGAGAGACACCACAAACTCCAAACATACAGCAGCAGGCGTAGCCATGGTCTGGATCGAACCCACGACCTCCTGCGCACCAGGCGAGGTAGTCAACATCTCCTAGCCACTGTGGGGCAGTCATGGCTAGAGTAGTGGAGGGGGCGTGTCACCCTCCGTGTCTGGGCGGTGCGTTCGAGACCGGCTCTGGTTTGGCCCCGGAACCGTCTCGTTCCGAGTCGGTCAAGTGGCGTTCCTCGTTCGATTCGGCCGTGTGAGCTCCCCGCTCGGGGCAACCCCCGGGCAGCTTGAGTGGCGCAAGGAAATACACAGGCAGGGACACAATGTTCCACACTGCCCACCAGGGATTATTTATCTGTCTGTCTGTCGTGCATAAATAAATATATAATACAAACAGCTCTTTGATTGGTGGAGACCTACTGCCGGGTACGGAGAGGGGAGGGGCCTAAGGGAGGGGGGTCAGGGGAGGGGCCAATAGTGAAGGGGGCTGGCTGCCTGGCTACCTAAAGTCACGTGATCTTGTACACAGGTAGAGGAACAACAGGTTCCACACTTGCCCACCAGGGATTATTTGTCTGTGGTGCACGAATGCGCTGTCCAACCAAGTTCCTACCTGCCCACTCCGAAGGAACGTGTTTTTTAAACGATGCGAAATAACGGCACTAAACTGTTCATTTAACTACTTTCAAGTTTCCGGATGGGAAAGCGGAACAGCGCCGGCTCACCGCGGGGCTTGCGGCGTGGAACCAGCGACTCGTCGTCAACGTCAACTCCACGGCTCGCGAGCCAAACCCTTCGCAAGTCTAGCGTCCACACGGAGACAGACGGACGGGACAGACACACGGAAAAAAAACACGTTCCTTCGCAGTGTGCAGGTCGGAACTTGGTTGGACAGCGCATTCGTGCACGACAGACAGACACATAATCCCTGGTGGGCAGTGTGGAACTGCTGTTCCTACCTGTGTAGAAGATCACGTGACTTGAGGTAGCCAGGCAGCCAGCCAGGCCCCTCCCCTGACCCCCCCTCCCTTAGGCCCCTCCCCTGACCCCCCCCCTCCCTCAGGCCCCTCCCTTCTCCGTACCCGGCAGTAGGTCTCCACCAATCAGAGAGCTGTGTGTATTATATATTTATTTATGCACGACAGCCAGTCAGACAGACACGTGATCCCTGGTGGGCAGCAGTGTGGGACATTGTTGCTGCCTGTAACACGTGTCTACCTACGTCACTCCATGGGCAGTGGTGTCAATGGGCGGTGCTTATCAATTCTACGGATTGTGATTCGCGCTCACGTGTTCTCCTATCCGCGCTACGTTTTCTAAAAGCGCTCTGCCAAGGCTCCACGCGATCACAGCCGCACGCGTTCGCCTGCCTGTGGTCGAGGCACGAAACGTTGGATTTCCACCACCACCACCACCACATGAGGACACAGAAAAGAGCTCAAGACCCCCCCCACACATCTACGCAGCGTTGCGCCGGTGAGTGACGTGTTGAGGCCTTGTCAACTTCATATTTTTCTTCTTGGTTCTTTCGGTAAAGTCATCACGTAGAAGGGAAGTAATAAAATAATAAAAATAAAACAATACAATAATTCTCACGACGTTTCGGCCACAATGCAAGCGGCCGTCTTCAGGTGACGAATGAGACACTGCCAAGCTTGGAGCTTGTATATAAGCTGGGTTGGAGGTGGAAGAAGAAGAGAGCCTTAACAAAATAATGTGCATATCAAGAGGAATCTGCACATTCTTTTGTTAAAGCGCCAAGCTCGGCAGTGTCTCATTCTTCACCTGAAGACGGCTGCTTGCGTTGTAGCCGAAACGTCGTGAGAATTATTTTATTACGTTTTATTTTTATTATTTTATTACTTCCATTCTACGTGACTTTACCGAAAGAACCAAGAAGATGAATCCCTGCAGTCACGAAAGCTTTAAATCGAAATGTAACTTGATATTTCCCCCCGTGACAATTGTTTCACACCACACAGCACTCGCGCAGACGTGCAAGTGCTGTGTTGGTCTCTCTCTATCCTGCAGGGTGTTCTCACTCGGGGGCTCTTTAAGTGATGGGAGAAACCTGTAGCTGTGGCTGATGCAGCGTTGCCCTGTTTGCTGGGGATAATCAATGTTGGTTTTTAAATCCTTTATATTAAGTTCGCTTGCTTGCTTGCTTAGGACCGTGCAAATCTTTCGGTCGTTTTTAACCCACTTCCCGTGATCCAATCGAGCTGACATTTGGCACACAGACTCGTTGTGCGAGACAATTAATGTTCGTGAAATTTTTTTCTAAAATTTTACACTGTTTAGGGAAAACAAATTAAATATTTAATTACCAATTGTTTAATGCTGCCAGACAATCATCTGACCCATAGGTGGCAGCCATCTCAAGCCAGAGGATGAGAGGACTCTAGCCGCCACGCATATAAAGGATTTATAGTGAAAAACTTTGTTTTTACGGGTTTACTTATTATTGATCTGGTTTCAAAAATCGGTGCCACTGGATGAAATGCAGCCGATGTGAAATGTAAACATTCTGCTGCTCAACGCAGGAGCACGTGACCATCAATGATGAGCGTGCATCCAAGTGTCCCTTGCTAAGGAGGTCTTTGACTGGTAGGAACCCACTGGTTCCACCAGCCCACAGGGGATTATTGTGTCCGTCCGTCGTGCAGGGAGGGGTTGGGTGGGGAGGGGCTGGGTGGGGGCTGGGTGGGGAGGGGTGGGGCTGGGTGGGGAGGGGCTGGGCGGGGGGTGGGAAGGGTAGGGGCTGGGTAGGGAGGGGCTGGGTGGGGGGTGGGGGGGTGGGAGGGGTGAGGCTGGGTGGGGAGGGGCTGGGTGGGGCTGGGTGGGGGAGGGGCTGGGTGGGGAGGGCTGGGTGGGGGGTGGGAGGGGTGGGGCTGGGTGGGGAGGGGCTGGGTGGGGGGTGGGAGGGGTGGGGCTGGGTGGGGAGGGGGCTGGGTGGGGGGTGGGGGCTGGGTGGGGAGGGGCTGGGTGGGGGGTGGGGAGGGTTGGGGGTGGGAGGGGTGGGGCTGGGTAGGGAGGGAGGGGCTGGGTTGGGAGAGGCTGGTCACCCCGTGGTATCCTTATAAAACTCAACGTTTAACCTACTCACACCGCTTGTGCCCGCCCTCACAGTCGGGCATATTTGCGGAATACACCACGCCGCCATTGACCCTGCAGGCCATTGAGCGAGCAACCCGACGTTCCTACCAGCTCCCTCCGCAGGAATGTGTAACCTGGCACGGTTGTCACTGGTGTACTGGAGGTCGTGGGTTGATACCGACTGACACTACCTGCTGTATATTTGGAGTTGACGTGCCTCACTCCCCGTGGTCACGTGGAATTTACTCCGGGTCTTCCGGTTTTTCCCTCAGCATTTAGAAAAATGCGTTTAGAGTGCCGTGTTTTGTCTATACTGCAACATCAAACATTGGCTAGTTTTATTAGTATACTAGCTGGACTACCCCCGGCTTCGCCCGGGACTTGGATTCACCACGCCCGGCCGCCTTTGTCTCCCCAGTGGCGATGTTCACACACCACACTAGTTACTTGTTTGAGGCTGAGTCGACCTAGGGGAGGCCCAGGACCGGTTCAAATAATCGTCACCGCTGGTGGCCGTGAGCGGGAATCGAACTCGGGTCGCCGGGTTTCGTAGCGCGGCGTAGCGCTAACCACTACTACACTACACACGCGTGGGTCACGTGACAGATGTGACGTCACAGTTCACTTGCTGTGCAAAAAAATCTCTGCATTATTGAGCTCCCCCCCCCCCCAAAAAGTGTATTTTTAATAATGTGTGCATGGTGTACAGTCTGGAAAGTAAAGCACCCACATGGCAAATTTCCAGTTCGTTGCATGTCGGGAAATACGCTAAACATTTTGAACAGACACATAATATTCATAACTTTGCCTTTAATATAGATGGAGATATTTGTAAAGTGATTTGTTTACTCTTACTGTACTCTGCACTCACACCGTGTTTTTGTATTGTGTTTGTTGTCATGTTCTGACCCAGTGTCCCAGCTGGACATGTGTGAAAAAGAGCTTTATAGCGCTTCTGATTCATCCTCTTGCAGTTTAAATGCTTCTAATTCCTTCTGCTCCCCCTACTACTCTGCTCCCTCCCTTCTACGCCCTCCTCCTAGCCAAGTGAAGGAAGCCCCCGGTCTGACCATCTGTCCCCCCCCTGATGGAGGCCTTCCCCATCACCGCCCTTCTTCTGGCGTCGTTGTTGTTGGCTGTGCTGGGTGACCACCGCCACGCCCTGCCCCGTGACCGTGAGTAGCAAACTGCACCGCCACCCCCCTTTGAGACGATGCCCCCTCTCAACGCTACACCCACCAAATCGTCCACTAAAAACTATCAACTAAATCTTGACTTAAAGCTTTCGTGACTGCAGGAATTCATTTTCTTTGGGGTTTTTGGTAAAGTCGCGTAGATAGGTTCAAAGAAAATAGCAAAAAACTTAAACTACGACGTTTCATCTTCTTGGTTCTTTCGGTAAAGTCACGTAGAATGGAAATAATAAAATAATAAAAATAAAACATAATAAAATAATTCTCACGACGTTTCCACAACGCAAGCAGCCGTCCTCAGGTGTAGAACAGGTCTGTCGAGAAGACAGAGTCTGAATGTCTTCTCGACAGACCTGTTCTTCACCTGAGGACGGCTGCTTGCGTTGTGGCCGAAACGTCGTGAGAATTATTTCATTATGTTTTATTTTTATTATTTTATTATTTCCATTTTACGTGATGACTTTACCGAAAGAACCAAGAAGATGAATCCCTGCAGTCACAAAAGCTTTAAATCGAAATTTTATAATTTGATTATTTTTATTATTTTATTATTTTATTATTTCCATTCTACGTGACTTTACCGAAAGAACCAAGAAGATGAATCCCTGCAGTCACGAAAGCTTGAAATCGAAATTTTACGACGTTTCTATCGCAACACAAGCGGTCGTCTTCAGGATAAGGAGGGTTAGCTTCCAAGGCAAACTGTTTGTAAGGGTTTCAAATGGGCGTCGCCCAAATATCAGCAGCCAATGGCAATGCAAGTGATGGGCAGCAAACCCGATAGCGGTTGGTATTCCACCAATCAAAGGGCTGCCAGGTGCAAATTGGCATGTTAATGAGAGATTAGCATGTTGATTGAAAATCGTAAAGCCGCGCGAATTGGCTGTGTTGGTGTGAATCTGCTATTGCCACTGCTGCAGCCACAGTTTTGTTAACCCATCAATCTCCTGCAGGTACTCGCCCTCCGTTCATCACCCGGTATTCGCCGGAGGATTACGTAGTGGACCCGCAGGGCGAGATCGTCATGGAGTGTGAGGCTCATGGCAACCCAACGCCCAAGTACGCTACCTCCCCACATCCCTTGTTGTTGTATATTTCGGGTTTTGAAATTTGTATAAAATAATAAAATACTCTTAGTTTTTTCAGTAAAGTCACGTAGGTAAAAAATGAAATAAAAATTAATAAAAATAAAGGAATAAGAATCGCGAACTTTCGGAGGCAACACAAGCTTCCGTCTTCAGGTGAAACGGTCACAGCAAAATATATCTGTATCAAGTGTATCAAGTGATACAGATATATCTTGATACAGATATTTTGCTGTGACCGTGATTTTTATTCTTTTATTTTATTAATTTAAATTTCACTTTTTTTTACCTACGTGACTTTACCGAAAAAACTAAGCGTATGAATCCTTGCAGTCACGAAAACTTCAAATCTCGAAGAATAAATAATAAAAATTAAATGAAAATGTTAAAATGTCGAATTAACCGAAAGTATGCAAATTTATGTAATTATGCATTGTGGCCGAAACGTCGTGAGAATTATTTTATTATGTTTTATTTTTATTATTTTATTATTTCCATTCTACGTGACTTTACCGAAAGAACCAAGAAGATGAATCCCTGCAGTCACGAAAGCTTTACATAGAAATGTTATTATGTTTTATTTGTATTATTTTATTATGTTTTATGTTTATTATTTGATTATGTTTTATTATTATTTTATTATTTCCCTTCTACGTGACTTTACCGAAAGAACCAAGAAGATGATTTGACCTCTCATGGCTTGATACCGTACCGCTTGTGTAGTTCTGATTCTGTAAGTGACTCAAGGTATGTCTGCAGCAGTGTTCACAGAGGCTCTCTCTCTTTCTCTCTGTGGGATACATTTTATCTTGGTTATGGGTGATGGACCTGTTCCGCCTTGTTTATCCTTGTGGTTGACTCTTGGTCGAATACTTCATAATTATTATTCTTTGGTTCTTTCGGTAAAGTGACGTATAAAGAAAAATAAATAAATTAAATAATAGCATACGACGTTTCGATTGCAACACAAGCAATCATCATCAGGTATAATGAAATAGCGACATAAAATCTAACCAGAAAAAATTATAGACAGACATATAAGCAGACAGATATCACCAAGATACACAGAGCGGGCAACACAGGTACAGAGAGGGGTGATCGTCTCTGTGGGGTGGCCTTAAATAGACAGAGGGGGGCGGAGGCAGCGAGGGGGAGGGGGTAGGGAAAAATTTTACATGTCAATGAGTGCAACAAAAGGAGTGAGCAGGCTTAGGGGGAGAAAGAGACACACTAAAATTAAATAACCTAGCAAAGTATCGAAATGTTATGTAAAACGACACAGAGAGTCGGTCAACACACGAAAGCTCCAAAGTTAAGATTCATAATTATTATTTGGTTTGTGTTTATCCAAGATTTGTGATTTAGCATCCAGGGATTTGTGCTGTTTTACTCGAGTTATATTTTGATGTCCTGAGGCGAGAGATCTAACTAAAATTTCACTTCAGCTTTCTTGACTGCTAGAATTCATATTCCTTGGTTTTTGGTAAAGTCACGTAGATAGCAAGATACAACAAGAAACAATGTGAGGTCAATACGAGTAAAACGAGGTAATTAATCAATCAAGGCCACCAATGTGACTGCAGTGTAGTTTTTAATCTGGGTGAGTGTGTTGGCAGACTACGATGTCGACTTAATCTACGTCGCTCAGTTTTGAACTTTTAACCGTTGTATTGAGAGAAACGAGAAAAAAAACTATTAAAATAACATTTTTGACTTGCGTTTTTCTGGATTTGTTGTTGTTATTCTGTCTCTCACTGTTCAAATAAACCCACCGTTAAAATTATAGACTGAGCATTTCTTTGTCAGTGGGCAAACGTACAAAATCAGCAGGGGATCAAATACTTTTTTCCCTCACTGTATATACAACACCCTCTCCTCTCCTCCCCACCCCTCCCTCCCTCTCCTCCTTCCATCCCTCACATCCCCTCCCTCTCTCCCCCCCTCCCGTTTGTGCTCGAGGTTTCGGTGGAGTAAGGACGGCCGGCGCTTTGACCCGAACGGCGACCCTAACGTGAAGCGGCGTGGAGATGGCTCAGGCACCTTCACCGTGGATATGGCGGCGGTGGTGGCGGCGTCCGCGGAGTCCGACAGCGAAGCCGCAGAGGCCTACGAGGGCGTCTACCGCTGCTCAGCGGAGAACCAGGATGGCACAACGCTCACCCCAAACATCACCGTGCGGCTGGCGCGTGAGTGGGTGGGGGGGGGACGCCACTCTTGGACCGTGGACTACCACACAGAACGCTAACCACTGTGCCACCACTCACACACACAGAACGCTAACCACTGTGCCACCACTCACACACACAGAACGCTAACCGCTGTGCCACCACTCACACACACAGAACGCTAACTGCTGTGCCACCACTCACACACACAGAACGCTAACCGCTGTGCCACCACTCACACACACAGAACACTAACTGCTGTGCCACCACTCACACACACAGAACGCTAACTGCTGTGCCACCACTCACACACACAGAACGCTAACCACTGTGCCACCACTCACACACACAGAACGCTAACCACTGTGCCACCACTCACACACACAGAACGCTAACTACTGTGCCACCACTCACACACACAGAACGCTAACTGCTGTGCCACCACTCACACACACAGAACGCTAACTGCTGTGCCACCACTCACACACACAGAACGCTAACCACTGTGCCACCACTCACACACACAGAACGCTAACTACTGTGCCACCACTCACACACACAGAACGCTAACTGCTGTGCCACCACTCACACACACAGAACGCTAACTGCTGTGCCACCACTCACACACACAGAACGCTAACTGCTGTGCCACCACTCACACACACAGAACGCTAACTGCTGTGTCACCACTCACACACACAGAACGCTAACCACTGTGCCACCACTCACACACACACAGAACGCTAACTGCTGTGCCACACACACAGCGCTAACCACTGTGCCACCACTCACACACACACAGAACGCTAACTGCTGTGCCACACACACAGTGCTAACCACTGTGCCACCACTCACACACACACAGTGCTAACCACTGTGCCACCACTCACACACACACAGTGCTAACCACTGTGCCACCACTCACACACACACAGCGCTAACCACTGTGCCACCACTCACACACACACAGAACGCTAAGCGCTGCGCCACACACACAGTGCGCGGTCGTTCTGCCGGCTGTGGTAATTGTACAGCAATCAACTGTTGTTACTGAACCGGCCCTGGGGCTCCCCAAGGTTGAATCGGCCTCAAGCGAGTCCCCGGTGCGATGTGCGGTAAACTTTGCCACCAGGGAGACAGAGGCGGCCGGGCGTGGTGCTGATCACCCGCCGACGCAGTGGAGGGGGTGGCTATGCAAGGGGGGATCTTTGTCTTCACAGGTGCTGCTACTCACTGACAGCACTTACCCCAACGGTCTTTCGCAGTGGCGGCTCCTGCAAAATCTCTCAGGGGGGGCAAATGTCTGGATGATTGGTAAGGATAAGGTCAATCCATGCAATGGATAAATTAACAGCTTAAGCATGTGTAGAGGTGATACGCGCTGGGATTAGAGATCGTATGCCAGCGCGTAATGATTGGCTGTGTAGGTGGTGACGTGCGCTGACGGTGGAGGATCAGGGGTCAGCGCGGGGTCGTGGGTTACGGGGTACTGATTGGCTGTGGACCGGTGACGTGCTGAGAGGGAGTGATCGGGTGGCAGCGCGGTGTGATTGGTGGAGGAGTGTTAACACGCGCTGGGGAAAACGGATCGTAGAGAGAGTGCGTCGTGATTGGTTCATTAAGGAGCGATGCTCACGTTGAAGTACGCATCAGCTCCGCCTCTCGTGAGCAGGGGCTATAAAAGGGGATGCACACAGGCGTGAGGGCAGTGTGTAACCAGCGAAGAATGAAGACGGGGATGAAGACCTAGGGCCCTGCGGTACCTAGTCCCGCTGTCCTAACGGGACCGGGACTCTGTGTAACCCAGAGCCGAATGCAGTGTGTGTAGCCAGGGACATAGGGTCTACACGAGTCGAGTGTATTGTGTAGCCAGGGACATAGGGTCTACACGAGTCGAGTGTATTGTGTAGCCAGAGGCGTAGGGTCTACACGAGTGAAGGTTATCGTGTGTAGCCAGAGGCCTAGAGTTTACACGAGAGTAGTGGAGTGTGAAGTCGGAAGAAAGGAGACTACACGTTGTATTTTGACACGTAAAGATTTAATAAAAAGTGTGTTCCCGTCAAGAAGTTCCTGCCGTCAATTCCCATACTTCAACTGGCGTCAGAAGTGAAACGGTCTTCCAAGCATGGATACAAGGAGGAACCGTCGGACCCACGGGATTGACCACGGGGACAACCTCGACGACGCGGGTCAACTGGCATCGGGGGGTGAGGAAGAGGAGTTGCCCACGGGGCAGGATCCGCCGACGGCGCCGGACGAGCCACGGGGGACTGACGCCGCGCTTCGCGAAGCGCACTCCCGTCTGGCGGAGCTGCTGCTCGCCGCCGCGTCCATCTTGGCGGAGATCAGCTCGTCGGGAGGAGCGGGAACGGCGGCCGACGTTCTGCAGGGTCGCCCTGCAGATTCCCGCCAAAACGATTTGGCGATGGCCGCCATTTCATCTGCACCGACTTTTGGCGGGAACGGCCATCACCACGTGGCAGGGGTTCTCCATGCGCGCCCGCTGACGTCACCAACGCGCGCGGCGGACCGCCATCACACACCCGCCGAGGGGGCCGCCATCTTACACACCGGCGGGGCGGCAGAGAGGAAGCACGAGGAGGAGGACGACTTCATTTTTCAGCAGCGCCTTCCCACGTTGTCAGCCTTCAAGGCGGAAGGCGGGGATTGGAGCCAATTTCAGCGCAGATTTTTGGCGCATCAGGAGATGTCCGCCTGGTCCGACGCTACGGCACTGCGGGCACTGCCTGCCATGCTGGATGACAACGCGCTCGCGGCCTTCACGTCCGCACGCAGGTCGGACCGCTCCACGCTCAAAGATGCGCTGGCTCTCATGGCCAAGGTCTATGGTCCTCCCTCCGCGTGCCGCCATCATTTTTATGCAAGACGGAAGGCGGACACGGAGACCGTGCTCGCCTACCGCACGGCGTTGCTTGCTCTCGCCGACGCCGCGTTCCCTCGTATGGACGAGGAGGGCCAAGATGCCATGGTTTTGGAGCAGCTGCTCAAGTTGGCGCAGGACCTGGGGGTCCCCATCAACATGGCCGATGAGACCGATATTTCATCCTTACGGGTCTCCACAAGCATACAAGCGCACGAGGTCCTTCAACGTAAACAGGGAGTCGTCTGCAACGCTGCCGTGGCCTCAACTCCGGGCCCAGTTGTCACCGTGCCCCAAGTCGTCAGCCCACGAGAGGAGGCGTTCATCGCGGGACGACCGGGGGACTGGAGATCGGGGGGTCGTTCGCCTCTGCGAGCGGCCCGCAAGCTGGAGCAACCGAGATCTCCGACGACTGTCATCACCTACTATAACTGCGGCCTCCGGGGCCACGTGGCCTCCGGTTGCCGCGCCCCACGTCAGCGCGCCATGGGACCTCGGCTGGACGACGACCAAGGCCCCAAGTCGTCCCTGCAAACCCCGGCAAGTCGCGGCACCTCACATGCTCGGCCCGCATACTCGGCACATATGGGTCGTCGCGTTGCGGCGGGGGAGAGCCGAGTAGAGTTCGGGGATTCGGTTCAGAGAGGGCGATTCGGCTGAGACCGGGGAGACATTGAATGGTCGGAGTTGGGGCACAGAATAGTGGCTGCCTCAGCGGGTTCATCCGTAGTTACCGGATCTATTGATGGGGTCGAGGTCAGGGTGTTAGTGGACACGGGGGCATCGGCGACTATTATATCGGATCTCATTTATAATATTCTCCCTGTACAATGTCGTCCGCTTCTTCCGGTGGATGTGCCATTTTACGCCGCTAACGGGGGATCGTTGGGCATTATCGGTCAGATTAGGGCATCCATTTGCATTGGTGATATCAAATTGTCGGGACCCGTTTTTGTTTCATCCTCCCTGGCGGTCCCTTGTCTATTGGGCACAGATTTTTTGGCAAAAATGCCCATCAAAATTCTCATTGATCAGCGTTGCATTGAACTACCATCGGGTCGCCGTATTTCATTTTTGACGAGCCCTAATGAAATTCGGACGGCGTGCGCTACCATACAGGCGTTAGCGACACAGACCGTGCACGTGCCTCCGGGTTCACAAATGTTAATTCCCCTCCGGTTGCGGAAGCCATGGGTGAAGGAGGCCTCGGAACAGGGCATGCTTTTGGGTCCTTCTAATAGGGCTGTTGGAGGTCTCGATTTGTCGGTGGCTCACACTTTGGTGGGGGCTGACAGGGATCCGTTTGTGATGGTTTTAAACGCTGGGGCGCGGCCGGCCGTCATTCAGCAGGGCACCGTGCTAGCTCACGCGGCGCGGGTCCCTGCGGAGGAGAGGCTGGTTGCGCAGGCGGATCCGAGTCCCACGAAAAACGTTACATTGAAGGAGGACCTCGATTGGGTTGATTCGCTGTGCGCGGACTCTGACGATTTATGAGCGGTACAGTTGGGTGCGCTGCGCGGGTTGCTCATTGAATTTTCGGATGTCTTCAGTAAACATAAGTATGACATTGGGTGCACGGACCTGCTACGCCACCACATTGAAACGGGCGATGCGGCACCGGTCAGGCAAAATCCCTTCCGACTGAGTCCTGCTGAGAAGGAACATGTTCAGTCGGCAGTTAACGATATGCTAGAAGCCGACATTATTTCGCCTTCCTCCAGTCCTTGGGGAGCGCCTATTGTGCTCGTTAAAAAGCAGGACGGGTCCCTGCGATTTTGCGTCGATTTCCGTCGCCTGAATAAGATCTCTGTGGCCGACGCGTATCCGCTCCCCAGGATGGACGAGTCTCTCGACGCATTGTCTGGTGCGCGATACTTTTCGACTCTTGATTTATTATCCGGATTCTGGCAGTTGCCACTCGACGAAGAGTCTAAGCCTAAGACCGCATTTCGGACTCCAGGGGGCCTGTTTCAGTTTAACCGGTTACCCATGGGACTTCACTCCTCTCCGGCGACGTTTCAGCGTCTTATGGAATTGGTTTTGTCGGGCTTGCAGTGGGATACGTGCCTCATTTACCTTGACGATGTCATTGTTTTCGGTAAAACGTTTGAAGAACACCTCCAGCGATTGAGGGGGGTGTTCTTGCGAATGCGATCGGCTAAATTAAAGTTTAAACCGGCCAAATGCCACCTTTTTCGTAAATCCGTGAGGTACTTGGGTCACATTGTCGACTCTTCGGGGATTTCTACCGATCCTGCGAAGACGGACTGTGTCAGTTCGTGGCCAATGCCCACGTCAGTGTCAGACGTACGCAGTTTCATCGGTTTTGCTTCGTATTATCGCCGATTCGTTGAGCACTTTGCCACCATTGCAAAACCCTTGCACGCTCTAACGGCGAAAGGAGTGAAGTTCCGATGGGGACCGGAGGAGGAGGCTGCATTCTGCTCCCTCCGGGACGCCTTGGTTAGGGCCCCACCCTTGCGCTATCCGGACTTCGCGAGTCCCTTCTTGCTAGACACGGACGCTAGCAACACGGGCATTGGGGGAGTGCTGTCCCAAGTCGTTGGAGGGGTCGAACGAGTGGTCGCCTATGGTAGCAGGGTGTTGTCGCCGGCAGAGCAGCGCTACTGCGTCACCCGTCGCGAACTGCTTGCCATTGTTTTTTTGGTACAACAATTCAGGCCATATCTCTATGGTCGTCATTTCACGGTCCGGACGGACCACGCGGCGCTCCAGTATTCATTGCGGGTCGCCCAGCCCTCGGGCCAATTGTCGCGGTGGTTGGAAGTCCTCCAGGACTATCAGTTCACGACTACGTACCGTAAAGGCTTGCGACACACAAATGCCGATGCCCTGTCGCGGTTGTTGCCTTGTCACAAATGTGCGTGCTTATCGGGATCGGCGCGCTGTAAACCGCCGGTTACGGAAGGTAGGGAGGCGTTGGTTGCGGCCGCGAGCACACCAATTGGGGATGGTCCCGCTACCCCTGGGGGTCAGGACTCGCTGCTCTCAATGTCATTGATTGAGTGGGGCCGTCTCCAAATGGCGGACAGCTCCCTGCTGGCATTGCGCCGCAAGACGGGGGGTTCCGAAGGTAACCGCGACCGAACTGGCTCCTACGAGCTTAAGCAAGGCCTATTGATGAGATGGGACAGTTTGTCCCGGCGGCATGCGATTGTGGTGCCTGCTGCTGTGAGGGGGAAGGTTGTCTTGGCCGCACACGAACGCCTCTTGCATTTGGGAGTTAACAAAACGCTTGCCCTGCTTCAGCGTGACTATTATTGGCCGGGAATGGGGGGTGACGTGGGGAATATTCTGAAGGGTTGTGTTGAGTGCGCCAGACGGAAACCACCGCCTGTGCCAGCTAATCCACCGCTGCAATCCATCCAGGTCTCGCGCACTAACGAGCTCGTTGCACTCGATATTCTGGGGCCTTTTCCGGTCACGCCTAGGGGTAATAAGTACCTGTTGGTGGGGGTCGAATATTTTACCCGGTGGCCTATGGCGTGGCCACTCGCCAACCAGTCGGCAGCGGCTGTGACGGACGCCTTTGTCCAGGGCTACGTCCTGGACAAGGGGGCTCCCGAACGCTTGCTGACTGACCAAGGGAAGAATTTTTCGAGTAAATTACTGCAAGAGGTGTGCGACCTGTTGGGTACCAAGAAGGTGCGTACCTCCCCGTACCACCCGCAGACGGACGGGATGGTGGAGAGGCTTAACAGGACATTGACTTCTATGTTGTGCCAGCAGGTGTGTGAGGCGCATGTTGATTGGGACCTGCAGGTCCCTGGGGTCCTCGCCGCGTATAGAATGGCCCCCCATGCAGCTACGGGATTTTCCCCATTTTATCTGATGTACGGTCGGGAAGCCGACCCGCCCATGGAAACGCAGCTGGGTCTGTCCGCACCACGAGCAAATTCGAAATTGGCAGAGCATATTAAATTTAATATTCATAAGCTGACAGAGGCAAGGGAGGCCGCACGGCTTAATTCACGGGCTCGCCAAATTGCAAACGAGCGGTTGCGGGCACGGAAGGTGTCCGTGCACAATTGGGAACCAGGTGACAGGGCCTGGCTGCATTGCCCGCAGGCACCTTTGGCTACGTCGCCTAAATTGTTGAAGCCGTGGCGGGGACCCGTGGAGGTCGTGCGGGTTGCACGCCCCCAGTGCGTTCAGATAAAATGGGGAAAACGCCGTTGGTACGTCCACCCCTCCCGACTGAAACCGTTCTCGCCTCCGTATGGCCTCCCCTTGTGTCATGAGGGCCGAGCATGTGACGTGACCAGCGACCCTGAGGGGGAATTGTCTTTGCCTGCTCCTCACATGTCTCCGCCTGATCCGCTCCCAGGTGTCTCGGAACTGACAGCTGCCGACCACCGGCGGCCGGATCTTGAGCGGCCGGAGCCACCGGACGGTCGCCAACGTCCCGTCCCATACGACGGACCGGCCAGACGGACTCGCGCTAGGTCGCGCTACTTTGTGTGACCTGCCACGTGAGGAGTCGAGGCAGCCGGAGCGCCTCGGCACTGCGTTTAGTCACAGAGACACTTGGCGCGTTCGTTTTCCGGTGTTCGCTTTTATTGTGTTCGTTTTCCGGTGTTCGCTTTTATTGTGTTGTTCGTCGGGCTGTATATTGCTTCATATTTAAGTGTTGTGTTGTGTTGTTGTTGTTGCGTTACGAGGCACACTGAGAGGTGGAGTTCTTTGTTACTGCATTGACGTTAGGTTGTGTTGTTGGTTAACAGCCGGGCCGGCTGCAAGCTATGTGGGAGGGGGTGATGTAGAGGTGATACGCGCTGGGATTAGAGATCGTATGCCAGCGCGTAATGATTGGCTGTGTAGGTGGTGACGTGCGCTGACGGTGGAGGATCAGGGGTCAGCGCGGGGTCGTGGGTTACGGGGTACTGATTGGCTGTGGACCGGTGACGTGCTGAGAGGGAGTGATCGGGTGGCAGCGCGGTGTGATTGGTGGAGGAGTGTTAACACGCGCTGGGGAAAACGGATCGTAGAGAGAGTGCGTCGTGATTGGTTCATTAAGGAGCGATGCTCACGTTGAAGTACGCATCAGCTCCGCCTCTCGTGAGCAGGGGCTATAAAAGGGGATGCACACAGGCGTGAGGGCAGTGTGTAACCAGCGAAGAATGAAGACGGGGATGAAGACCTAGGGCCCTGCGGTACCTAGTCCCGCTGTCCTAACGGGACCGGGACTCTGTGTAACCCAGAGGCGAGTGTAGTGTGTGTAGCCATAGGCATAAGGTCTACACGAGCCGAATGCAGTGTGTGTAGCCAGGGACATAGGGTCTACACGAGTCGAGTGTATTGTGTAGCCAGGGACATAGGGTCTACACGAGTCGAGTGTATTGTGTAGCCAGAGGCGTAGGGTCTACACGAGTGAAGGTTATCGTGTGTAGCCAGAGGCCTAGAGTTTACACGAGAGTAGTGGAGTGTGAAGTCGGAAGAAAGGAGACTACACGTTGTATTTTGACACGTAAAGATTTAATAAAAAGTGTGTTCCCGTCAAGAAGTTCCTGCCGTCAATTCCCATACTTCACATGTAAAGGCAACTTCACTTCTTTAATATTAATGAAAAATAAAGTGACTCTTACAATACATTTTGTTTGTTTCTATACTCACTATTATTACAATCCACTCAGTTTATTTTATTAAAGATTCCACTAGGTGGCGACAAATAATATTGTTGACTGAAACGTGCTTACGTATGATGACGTAAGCACGTTAGTGCGAGCCCTCCCGGAAGCCATAGACAATGCATTGCAGCGCCCGCCGTTCGAAAAAAAACATCTTTGAATGTAAGTCTATGGGAACACTCTGGGCGATTCTCAGCCGGAGTGAAATCGCCAAAGAAGAGGCGGTACTCCACAGAACGTGACATGACGCTGATTGGACTATATCCAGAGGCACAGTGACGGCTAGCGTAACTCTGTGGTTGAAAGACATTGGTGGTGCGTCGCCCAATCGCCCTAATGAAGAAACCGCCCCTGCTCTTTCGGTAAATTCAGGTAGGTATAAAATAAAATAAATCACGACGTTTCGGGCGCAACACAAGCGACCGTCACCAGGTGGGACAACCACAGCAAGAAACAATTGGTGAAGTGGGCAAAAGGGCTGCTGGAACACGTACACCAGGCCCTCAAGATGAATGGGTACTCGGACCGCATTATTCGCAAAGCTGTTTCTCCAACCATGGAGAAACAACCCCCTGAGACGCCGATCAAAACCATCACGTTACCATACATAGCAGGCGTCACCAAAAATATTTCCAAGATCTTAAACAAACGCAAGATCCAGGTCCGATTCAGTACAGTACACAACATACGTGATCTAATCCCATCGGTGAAGGATGTCATTCCTGACATGCAGTATCCTGGAGTCTACAAACTAAGTTGCACCTGTGGTGGCTGTTGCATTGGGGAAACGAAACGGCATGTGTCGGACCGTGTTCGCGAGCACAAGGCAGATCTGAAACACGGCAGAACTAATTCCTCCGTCGTGGCTGACCATTGCTATAACGCTGTGAGCTCTCATGATATTGTTTTTTCCGAGACCAAGGTACTCTGAAAACCTTCGGGCTACGATCAAAGGTTTGTTCATGAAGCCATGCAGATATCTAAACATAGACATAACTTCAACCGGGAAGATGGATACAAATTGAGCAATCATTGGAAGGATGTTATTAACCAGGTCAAACCTTAACTGCTTCATGGTGTTGCCTTCATATCCGCATCTCCAGTTTCTTCAGCTTCCCACTCCCAGCCCCGCTAACTCCCCCCCCCCCCCCGGCATTTCCTTGTTCGTTTCTTAATCCCTCTAGCGGCACTCCACTCACCCTACCCCCCACCCCCTCCCTGTCTCTCCTCCTTGGCTCCTCCCCCGTCTCTTACCTATGTAGAGGAGTAAAATGGGGACGTGACGTCAGGTGTGCCGTTCAGTGCGATGACATCACGTCTCCCGGGGTACTTAAGAGATACCCCGTGACGTGGGCGGGGTCACTGTGGGAACGGGTAGAGTAAGCAGAGTGAAGAGGGAACCAGGGGTAGAGAGAGGGATCGAATGGTGAGCCTGGAGAGAAGCCGGTGGTAGCCGTAGAGGTGCTTCTCTCTCCAGTCGGTGGAGTCGGCAGAGTCCCTGATCTGACACGAGAGAGAGAGACCGGAGCTCGCCGGCAGGGACCCAGACTCAGAGTAGGACCCCCCTAGCCCCTGGGAGTTGTGTACCCTGCTGTGTAATATAGATAAGCTTTAATAAACCCTGGGAGTTGTGCACCCTGCTGCGTGTGTATTGTAACAGCTTTAATAAACCCTGGCGGAAGCCCCTAACTTACCTCCGTCTCCGAGTACGTCCGTCGGAACTACTCAACACCTATATAGCCTCTTGTCACGGCAACCCTTTTGCCCACTTCAGCAATTGTTTCTTGCTGTGGTTTTCCCACCTGGTGACGGACGTTTGTGTGTTGCGCCCGAAACGTCGTGATTTTATTAATTATATACCGACGTGACTCTACCGAAAGAACCAAAGAGTATGGATCCCTGCAGTCACGGAAACTTCCAATCGAGGTCTAAGGCTACATGGGTGGTTTTGTCTGTGTCCTGCAGGTGCTCCCCTGTGGCCCCGTGAACAGCTGGAACCCGTCATGGCCACCGAGGGCCTGCCGGCCGTGCTGCGCTGCCGCCCTCCCCAAGGCTTTCCTCCTCCCATCGTCTTCTGGATGGACGGCTGTGAGTACCACGGTGGCTGTGAGATGTTGACTACCTCGCCTGATGCACAGGAAGTTGTGGGTTCGATCCCGACCCAGACGACGCCTGCTGCTGTATATTTGTAGTTTGCGTGTCTCTCTCTCATCATCATCACGGTGGCTGTGAGATGTTGACTACCTCGCCTGATGCACAGGAAGTTGTGGGTTCGATCCCGACCCAGACGACGCCTGCTGCTGTATATTTGTAGTTTGCGTGTCTCTCTCTCATCATCATCACGGTGGCTGTGAGATGTTGACTACCTCGCCTGATACACAGGAAGTTGTGGGTTCGATCCCGACCCAGACGACGCCTGCTGCTGTATATTTGTAGTTTGCGTGTCTCTCTCTCATCATCATCACGGTGGCTGTGAGATGTTGACTACCTCGCCTGATACACAGGAAGTTGTGGGTTCGATCCCGACCCAGACGACGCCTGCTGCTGTATATTTGTAGTTTGCGTGTCTCTCTCTCATCATCATCACGGTGGCTGTGAGATGTTGACTACCTCGCCTGATACACAGGAAGACGCCTGTTGATATATCTTTTTACTCTTTTGTTCTTGCGGTAAAGTCACGTGGGTATAAAATAAAATGAATCACGACGTTTCGATCGCAACACAAGCGGTCGTCCTCAAGCGGAAAAAAATATAACCCGGCAGTGGAACTGCTGAACCAGCGAGAGAGCTGTTACAACAAGAGGTTATATATGTGGCGATGGGCAAGCAAGCGGGGTCTGAGCTGGAAAGGATTCCACCCCCGGACGCAAGCACGTCAGTTGTATTAATGGGGGAGATTAGGGAAAGAGGGATTAGGGAGAGAGAGATTAGCATGAATGAGCTTCCATCGCCGCAAAAGAGTAGCATGCCCTCATATGCGCACAACAGCTGTGTTGAGAGATTAGCACCATGAGAGTGCACTCCAAAGGGCATGCGAGACTGACAGTGCAATCCAAAGGACATGTGAGAGGTCTAAGAGAGAGGCATAGAGAGAGAGAGAGACACAGAGTCAGTAATAACAGCTGACATAGGCAGGTAGGATGGAAACATCACAGTCAGTTAAGACTTTACCTGGTTAATAACATCCTTCCAATGATTGCTCAATTTGTACCCATATTCTCGGCTGAAGTTGTGTCTGTGTTTATATTTCTGAATGGCTTCATGAACAAATCTCTGAACGTAGCCGGTAGGTTTGCAGAGTACCTCCGTCTTGGAAAAATCAATTTTGCGTGAGCCCACTGCGTTAAAACAATGATCAGCAACGGCAGATGTATTGGTCCTACCGTGTTTCAGATCCGCCTTGTGTTCATGAACGCGGTCCGAGACATGCCGTTTCGTTTCCCAAATGTTACTGCTGCCACAACCACAACTCGGTTTGTAGACACCAGGGTACTGCATGGGAGGAATCATTTACAGATGGGATTAAATCACGGATTTTGTGTACTGTGTTTAAACGAACCTGGATCTTGTGTTTGTTTAATATATTGGAAATCTTTTTGGTAACCCCTAGCGCCTGCTGCTGTATATTTTGAGTTTGCGTGTCTCTCTCTCTCATCATCATCACGGTGGCTAGGAGATGTTAACTACCTCGCCTGGTACGCAGGAGGTCGTGGGTTCCATCCCGACCCTGACGCCTGCTGCTGTAGATTTGGAGTTTGCGTGTCTCTCTCTCTCATCATCACGGTGGCTAGCAGATGTTGACTACCTCGCCTGGTACGCAGGAGGTCTTCTTTTGTACAACTGCTGATGTAGATGCAGAGACAATGACTACAATTTCACAATGAGGTGGGCAAGCCAGGCAAGCGAAGCGGAGTGCATCATTGCCGCGATGTCTCCGTCCTATTTGTGGACCGGAAGCAGTGCGGCGTTGTCCGTTGTACGCTGTCTCTTCTGGGTGACCACATTTGCACCACTTTTGCAGGCATCCTCCACATCTGCCGCTGCTTCCATGATTTGCATGGCGGATGATGATGAAGACACAAGTAGTACTAATCACATACCTGCATTTCCCATATCCCCTCCCTTTAATGCTGCTAATCCTGCACAATGCACGGGCATAAGTAGTACTAATCACATACCTGCATTTCCCATATCCCCTCCCTTTAATGCTGCTAATCCTGCACAATGCACGGGCATAAGTAGTACTAATCACATACCTGCATTTCCCATATCCCCTCCCTTTAATGCTGCTAATCCTGCATAATGCACGGGCACAAGTAGTACTAATCACATACCTGCATTTCCCATATCCCTTCCCTTTGATGCTGCTAATCCTGCATAATGCACGGGCATAAGTAGTACTAATCACATTCCTGCATTTCCCATAAATATGCTAAATTCCTCTTGATATGCAAATTCCTTTGTCAAGGCGCCCAGCTTATATACACGCTCCAAGCACGTGTGCTGTTTCATTCAGACGCTGTCTCCCCGACAGACCTGTTCTTCACCTGAGGATGGCTGCTTGCGTTGTGGCCGAAACGTCGTGAGAATTATTTTATTATTTTTATTTTTATTATTTTATTACTTCCCTTCTACGTGACGACTTTACCGAAAGAACCAAGAAGATGAATCCCTGCAGTCACGAAAGAAGCTTTAAATCGAAACGTAATTTTTTTGTTATTTTTATTATTTTATTACTTCCATTCTACGTGACGACTTTACCGAAAGAACCAACAAGATGAAAGTGTAGCTGGCGGTGTCTCGCACGCGATTGAAGTGTGTAAAGTAGAACGCACGCAGCTCTGAGTGAGGGCTACACGCTCGATGTCGATGCCATTAACAGCTTCGTGCGGGTCGCGATCTCAGGCCACCCCTAGACCGGGTCGCGAGGCTACTTGCAAACGAATTGATCGACGGTCCACGGGCAAAGCTTGCACTTGACGTTCCGCTTAAGCTGCTCCTTGCACCCGCACTGCATCTGCAGCGTGACTGGGGAGGGAACAGCAGAGGGGAGAGCGCTCACGAGGTCAGTTGAACACGTCGGAGGCTTTCGCGACCAGTATTATTCACAATCAACGTTGTTGGGTTTAGATGGCGTTGTTTATACTGGTAGGAACGAAGTGGACCAGCCTACAATAGATTATATCGTCCGTCCGTCCGTCCGTCTGACCGTGTAGCAACATCGCCCCCTACTGCAAACACTTGGCAGGACCCGACAAAAACCTTTAGACTCAGTGAGGCTTTCCTGGCTAAACAAGTGTAACATTCCCTTATAATTCCCTGAGATAGTTTTAATTAAAACATTTAAATAAAAAATTAACTCACAGCGGCGTAAAGCCTACAGCTAGGCCTAAAGCCTAGAACTAGGCCTCAAACTCTCCCTTCGTATCGTCCGATTAGGTGCAGCAACATCGCCCCCTACTGCAAACACTTGGCAGGACCCTACAAAAACCTTTAAGACTCAGTGAGGCTTTCCTGGCTAAACAAGTGTAACAATACATTATGTTTATATTCTTTGGTTACTCGTTCCTAACAGCCCACCACGCAGGGTCCTGTTAAATGTGTCGTGACCCTCCACCACCCGACACGGCCAATCGGTTAAAAAAGTGTCACGTTGACAAAAGACAAAATAGTTCGCTGCTTTAGC
>NW_026891068.1:32500-45000 GCF_015708825.2 Lethenteron reissneri
AATCATTGTCACCACCAACACCACCACCACCACCGTCACCACCGTCATTGTTACCACCACAATCATTGTCACCACCAACACCACCGTCACCGTCATTGTTACCACCACAATCATTGTCACCACCAACACCACCACCACCGTCACCGTCATTGTTACCACCACAATCATTGTCACCACGAACACCACCACCGCCACCACCGTCACCACCGTCACCACCGTCATTGTTACCACCACAATCATTGTCACCACCACCAACACCACCACCACCACCGTCACCACCGTCATTGTTACCACCACAATCATTGTCACCACCACCACCACCGTCATTGTTACCACCACAATCATTGTCACCACCACCAACACCACCACCACCACCACCACCGTCACCGTCATTGTTACCACCACAATCATTGTCACCACCACCACCGTCACCGTCATTGTTACCACCACAATCATTGTCACCACCAACACCATCGTCATGTCACTGCCAATCGCCATTCGCCAATAAGTGGCGGTGATGTCACCACGACGGAGCTTGTGCCAGGCTGTGTGCACGTGAAGCGTCGGCAGAAGGTCACGGGGCAGACCCAGCAGGTGCCACGGGTCGACTGACCGAGATGACCGAGATGACTGGCTGATGCACCACCTGTGCCCCCTACTGTGCCAACTTGCTGTGCTTTAGCCACCCGGCGCTCCGCTCGTTGTTGTGAGCGTCGCTCCTCCGCCCTCCGTTGTTGTTGGAGGGCGACTGCCTCCGACTGCCCAGTAGCGTCCTTCACGAGCCTCCTCCACAGAGGCCGATCTTGACACCGCTGGTACCGGTCATCGGCAAGTCCACTCAGCTCCACGTCCTCCTGTACCACATCACTTCATGTCTTCTCTAGCCCGTGCCGCGCCCTTTAAGCACCCCCGATCCGTTCGAACCTCCTTTGCCAGTAGCAAAATATAATTGTTTTTTTACCATTTTATCTGGCA
This sequence comes from Lethenteron reissneri, assembly GCF_015708825.2. Taxonomy (NCBI): domain Eukaryota; kingdom Metazoa; phylum Chordata; class Hyperoartia; order Petromyzontiformes; family Petromyzontidae; genus Lethenteron; species Lethenteron reissneri. Next base: position 33,476 of record NW_026891068.1, read on the forward strand.
ACTGGCAAATGAGGTTGCAATGGTGTAAATGCTTACCCCGAGCTCTGATACTCTGATGGTGCATTGTCTTTGAGTTGTGCGCCTTTTGGCGTCGTCTGGTCCAACACCATGTGAGACTAGGCTCTAAGAAAAGCTGTCTTGGGTGTGGACACAAATCAATGTCAAGGACAGTGCATACATTATCAGAGTTGTGGTTTTTGTTTGCATTCCGACCGCAGGTATTGTGGTCCATGCAAACATGACTCCTTGTAAAAAAGGTGTCAGTTTTGTTTCCAGATAAAAGGGTAAAATAAATCAATTATCACCCTCTATCCGGCCAAACCAAAGCGGTTATAGGCATGCAGTGGCTGGGCATGTGGGCTACATGGCCCAGCCAACGCAGCCTTGCCTGCCGGAGGAGCTCAATGGGACTTTGTCAAGATCTTTCAAGGATTTGTGAGCTCCTCACACAATCCAGCCTGTTGGTTAAACTCAGAATGGATTGGAGGCAGGCCAGCCTGAAATATTTCTAAGCAGATAGGGGGGTGGGGGGGGGGTCCATGTTTTGCAAGCGTAGAGGGCATGACCATGGCCAAGAAGACCCGAAGCTTTGTGTGGAGCAACAGACCAGGTAGCTTCCGCAAAGCATGGTGCAGTCGATGCAAAGATAATGCCACTCGATTGATTGAGAACTCTTCTGCCACAGAGCTGGTCATAGGCACACTGCCCAGCTACGGGAAACTCTCCACAACTGCCCCATCACCAATTGAGAGTTGTGGAGTGTCCGATGGTACAAAATACCCAGGCGGGTGCTTAGTTTTGGTGGGGCTGTAAGGGGGAGGCAAGGCCCCACCCTCTCAGTGGCACGCTCCAGTTTCAGCCAGCAGCATAAACGTGGTTGAGCAATACGGAGCCATCCCTTGACCGCAACCCGGGCAGGTGGCAAGATGCAGCAGCAGAACTGTTGAACAATACAACCCCTAAATTTCGATTTAAAGCTTCTTTCGTGACTGCAGGGATTCATCTTCTTGGTTATTTCGGTAAAGTCGTCACGTAGAAGGGAAGTAATAAAATAATACAAATAAAACACAATAAAATAATTCTCACGACGTTTCGGCCACAACGCAAGCAGCCGTCCTCAGGTGGAGAACAGATCTGTCGGTAAAGTTACGAAGAATGGAAGTAATAAAATAATACAAATAAAACACAATAAAATAATTCTCACGACGTTTCGGCCACAACGCAAGCAGCCGTCCTCAGGTGGAGAACAGGTCTGTCGGTAAAGTTACGAAGAATGGAAGTAATAAAATAATACAAATAAAACACAATAAAATAATTCTCACGACGTTTCGGCCACAACGCAAGCAGCCGTCCTCAGGTGAAACCGGGTCCGTCGAGGCGACAGCGTCTGAAATACAACCCCTAGACAACCAAGCCCAACTATATACATGTGCAGCATTTCACAAAGGGGGTGATGTAATGAGAGCCTACGTCGGATTCACGTGGCGATCGGCTTTGCCGGTCCCGCTCTACAGCCAATGGGGGGAGAGCCTGGGAGCATGGCCCCGGCGTGATCACGGGATGTCAGCCAGGTGATTGGTTCTGCTGGTCTTGGCCTCAGCCAATGGGAAGACAAGTCGGGGCCTGGTCCCGGGAGTTGATGGGGGGGATCTGGAACATTCGGCGCAGGCTGTTGAGGATTGGCTGGAGGGTACCACGTGACCCAGGCGTTAAATAAGGAGAGAGAGGAGAGACACGGGGTCAGACACGGAACTAAGAGAGGGAGAGAGAGGGGCCACGCGCGAGTGGGGCTCCGGGTGCCACGTGGCGGTGGGTCTCTGGTGTCTGTCTGCCCGCTTCCCGTTGCCTGCCAGCAACGGGGAGTGTTTGTGAGCTGCAAGAAGTGAAATAAAAGGACCGATTCCACAAGCCGTCTCCAGCGTGTTATTACAAAACGATACTTTTTCCCGTAACAGGACCCTGCGGGGTGGGCTGGTAGGAACGAGTAACCAAAGAATATAAACATAATGTATTATTACACTTGTTTAGCCAGGAAAGCCTCACTGAGTGTAAAGGTTTTTGTAGGGTCCTGCCAAGTGTTTGCAGTAGGGGGCGATGTTGCTACACCTAATCGGACGATACGAAGGGAGAGTTTGAGGCCTACTTCTAGGCTTTAGGCCTAGCTGTAGGCTTTAGGCCGCTGTGAGTTAATTTTAAATTTAAATGTTTTAATTGTTAATGTAAAAGCTTTAAATGTAAATGTTTCTATTTAAAAACATCAGGGAATGTAACATTGTGAAACATTAACTCCCTTTCACACACGCGGGGGTACGATACGAAGGGAGAGTTTGAGGCCTAGTTCTAGGCTTTAGGCCTAGCTGTAGGCTTTAGGCCGCTGTGAGTTAATTTTCCCGTAAAAAAAACATTCCTCACGACAATCCCTACCGCCCGCTCGCTCACCCGCCGGCCCGCTTCGTTGTTGTGCAGTTCCATCAGGAGGAACTTCGACAAAGACTTGCGTCGCCCTCCTTGCCTCCAGCGGTCTTTGACGCCCGCGTCCAAGAACAACTTGGCGAAATGGCGTCCGTATTTGACGTTGTCTCCGGGAAGCAACCAGGGTTGGTAGGTCCACGTGCAGTTTTGCCGGATCACCTCCGACGTGTTGCAGGCGCGCGCCACGGCGTGCACCACGCCGGCGGCGGTGAGGGCGGAGAAGAAGGCGGCCTCGCGAGAGCCTGCGCCCCCCCACCCCCCCCACCCACAAAACAATTTGATCATTTGTCTATAATGGAGGTTGTTTGTTTTTCTGGCGTAGATCGCCGAAATAGAAACGTCACCTCAACAACTCTTGGAACCTCCCAGTTCAACCAGTCTACACAACAAAGACTCATTCTTAGCAACGATTTCAGCCGCACCACCTCTACATAACAAAAGGCGCAGTCCCATTTACACGCATCTTTACATCAGCCGCACCTTAACAACTCTTGAAACCTCCCGGTTCAACCAGTCTACACAACAAAGACTCATTCCTAGCAACGATTTCAGCCGCACCACCTCTACATAACAAAAGGCTCAGTCCCATTCACAGCAGCCGCACCTTTACATCAGCCGCACCTTAACAACTCTTGGAACCTCCCAGTTCAACCATTCTACACAACAAAGACTCATTCTTGGCAACGATTTCAGCCGCACCACTTTTACATAACAAAAGGCTCAGTCCCATTTAGACGCACCTTTAAAATCATCCGCACCTTAGTTTACACAACAAAGGCTCATTCCTAACAGCGTGCTTCAGCCGCACCGAACCTCACAACAATAATATTCAGGGCCTACCCTTAGCTCCTCCCACCCTCAACCAGTATATATACACAAGGACTGTGTTCTTGGAATTTCCCTCACTTGATACAGCTGTCGTGCTGTGACGGTTCCATCTGAACCTAACCCTAATCTAGATTTGAAGCTTTCGTGACTGCAAGGATTCATATTCTTAGGTTTTTTCGGTAAAGTCACCAATGTAGGTAAAACATTAAAAGTAATAAAAGTAAAATAAAATAAAAATCACGACGTTTTGGAGGCAACACAAGTCTCCGTCACAGCCAGATTTGCTGCATCAAGTGAGGCAATCTTGAATCATTGCCTCACTTGATGCAGCAAATCTGGCTGTGACGGTTCCACCTGAAGACGGAAGCTTGTGTTGCCTCCGAAACGTCGTGATTTTTATTTTATTTTACTTTTATTAATTTTAATGTTTTACCTACACAGTGACTTTACCGAAAAAAACCTAAGAATACTAACCCTAAGCCTAACGCGCTCGTTACCCTGGTACAGCACTGACCTGTTGCCGTGTGTTGGAAAGTAAATTCTCCGCCACATTTACAACGCGGGTCTCGCGATCTTTCGCCGAGGGGACAACAACCGCCGTCACGGGCGATAGCCACGATTGTAAAGAAATTGTCCTTCGGTCTTCAAGAGGGGATTGGCCACATTCTATTTAAGCGACACTCTAAACCAGCGGTCGGGAACCTATGGCTCGCGAGCCATATATGGCTCTTCCAGTGACGACATATGGCTCCCAGGCAATTTTGAGTTGAAAAAAGAAAAAAAATCAGTTTGGAACTGATTTTAAAATACTTGTGATATTTGCTTAATAATAGTGTGTCATTTTAAAGTAAACAGAAATTAGTTTTGAAGATAAATTTCACGGGCCGCGCCTGCACGAAGCTCAACCTCACCACGTATAAACCAGACTACAAGGCCATCAGCAAAACTATGCAGCACCAGACGTCGCATTAAAAGTAAGACATTTTTAATTTATCATACGTTAAAAATACTATATGGCTCTCAATGAAATATATATAGAAATATTTGGCTTTTATGGCTCTCCCAGTCAAAAAGGTTCCCGACCCCTGCTCTAAACCAAACTGAATTGGCCGTGTCGGATGGTGGCGGGTAGACACCGCAGCATTCACGTTGATGCGATCTAACACAAAACCTTGATGATGAGCAAGCACCTTGTGAGACACAAGACACGGCTTCATACCTGGGGACTGCCTGGGCCACACTTGGGCAGGGTGACCAACCCCAACTTGAAGGGGTCACCGTCGAACAGAGACGGTCACCCCGTTGGGTGCTTTCAGGACACATCACACTACGCACCGCACACTACTACACTACTGTAGTGTGTAGTACACTACGCACTGCACACTACTACGCTACTGTAGTGTGTAGTACACTACGCACCGCACACTGCCACGCTACTGTAGTGTGTAGTACACTACGTACCGCACACTGATACGCTACTGTAGTGTGTAGTACACTATGCACCGCACACTACTACGCTACTGTAGTGTGTAGTACACTACGCACCGCACACTGCCACGCTACTCTAGTGACGTAGAACGGCTCGCTACGGCGCCTGCCTAGCGCCCGTCGCTCAAACCCGCCCGTCACCGGCAGAGGCTCGAAGCCGCCTCTGACCCGGGCGACGATCTCCTTACCCGACCGAGCCAAAGGGACCAGCCCGTCCTCCGTGCACTCTGACCTGGGCGACGATCTCCTTACCTGCCCGAGCCAAAGGGACCAGCCCGTCCTCCGTGCACTCTGACCCGGGCGACGATCTCCTTACCCGCCCGAGCCAAAGGGACCAGCCCGTCCTCCGTGCACTCTCACCCGGGCGACGATCTCCTTACCTGCCCGAGCCAAAGGGACCAGCCCGTCCTCCGTGCACGGCGCCTTGCGCTTGCGCTTCGCCTGGAACTGGTGCCGGTACTCGGCGATCGCCAGCCGCGCGCCGTCCACCACGAGCTTCGCGAAGTGCGGCTGCTGCCGGCAGACGTGGCGCTGTGCGGGGGACAGCCCCGGGGCCACGCTGCACAGCAGCAGCGGACGCTGCGAGGGGTCCACTGCCGGGGGGACCCACATTGCCAGCGACCTGCAGAGGAGGGGTGGGAGGTGGGGGGGGTCACGGTGGCTAGGAGATGTTGACTACCTCGCCTGGTACGCAGGAGGTTGTGGGTTCGATCCAAACCCTGACGATGCCTGCTGCTGCTGCTGTATATTTGGAGTCTGTGTGTCTCTCTCTCATCATCGTCACGGTGGCTAGGGGATGTTAACTCTCTTGTCTGGTACGCAGGAAGTCGTGGGTTCTATCCAGACCCTGATACCTGCTGTATATTTGGAGTCTGTGTGTCTTTCTCTCTCATCATCACGGTGGCTAGGGGATGTTGACTACCTCGCCTGGTACACAGGAGGTCGTGGGTTCGATCTAAACCCTGACGCCTGCTGCTGTATATTTGGAGTTTGTGTGTCTCTCTCATCATCACGGTGGCTAGGAGATGTTAACTACCTCGCCTGGTACGCAGGAGGTCGTGGGTTCTATCCAAACCCTGATGCCGGCTGCTGTATATTTGGAGTTTGCGCGTCTCTCTCTCTCTCATCATCACGGTGGCTAGGGGATGTTGACTACCTCGCCTGGTACGCAGGAGGTCGTGGGTTCGATCCCAACCCTGCCGCCTGCTGCTGCTGTATATTTGGAGTTTGCGTCTCTCTCTCATCATCGTGGTGGCTAGATACATTTTTAATGACATTTATACATTTACGCGATCTAACCCCCCCCCGCAAAAAAACTCTTGTGGATGATATTGGTCACGAAAGCCCTGCCCGCTACCAGGTGTACGGGGGGCGTGTGTGTGCAAGACGTTAGGTAAGGTTGCTCATAAATAAATAAACTCAGAAACGTGTCGCGCTCATCGCAGCAGCGGAGGAGTGACGAGGAAGACAGCGGCGTTCTCACGGCCAGCGACTCTGTGCAGAAGAGAAGCGGAGCGGGGGTGACGATGTCAACACACCTCGCACGGTACGCAAGAGGTCGTGGGTTCCATCCCGACGATGCCCGCTGCTGCTGCTGTATATTGTGAGTTGTCATGTCTCACTCATCATCGTCGTCATCATCACGGTGGCTGGGAGATGTTAACTTCCTCGCCTGGTACGAGGGATCGAACCCACGAGCGCTTGTGTACCGGGCGAGGGAGTCAACATCTCACCACCGTGGTCGTGATGAACTCCGACTGCTGATGTCTGTAGCCGACCGACCTTATAACCAGATGAATCCCTGCAGTCACGAAAGCTTTAAATAAAACAATTCTCAATTTAAATTTACGCATTTTGATGTCACGTCACATTTCTCAACCCCAACCCCACCGTCACAAATGTCTGACCCCCCCCCCAGGTGCGTGACGTCATTTATGGACGGCCCCAAAGACCCCGCGCCACAACCAAGAGCAGAACATGTGTGGAGATAATTCAGTGACGAAAACATGTTTTATTGTTGTCCCTGGGTAGTAAAGTGTCATTACCTAATAACCCACTCCACTAACAACAGTGTGACAACAACATTGACCCTTAGTGGTAGAGTGTTACTGCCTAATAGCTAGTGCCTCACAAGTAGAGAAAGGGGCTCTTAATACTCCACACAAACTTTGTATTTGTGACCCAGCACACACAAGCTGAGTGAACAATCCACTCCATTAACAACAGTGTGACAATAACATTGACCCTGAGTGGTAGAGTGTTACTGCCTAGTAGCTAGTGACTCACAAGTAGAGAAAGTGGGATATTAAGCTCCACAAATTCTAGATTTGAAGCTTTCGTGACTATAAGGATTCATACTCTGAGGTTAAAATCACGTAGGTAGAAATAAATACTAAAATAAATTTGAAATAAATAAAAATTAAATAAATTCTCCCCAAAAACTTTGCTTCTGTGACCCAGGACATTGATATTTATACATTTAACAATTTTAAATAAAAAAAAGACGCGGCGTGCATTTGTCTCATCCCATCACGTAAAGTCCTGCTCACAAAAGCAAAGTTTGTACGGAATAATAATAATATCCATTAAATCTAATGTGTAGGCAATTTAACAACAACACGCAGCAACACTTCACTACGCAAGGCCAGACCTCGCGTCAGCTCGTGTGTTCTCGTTGTTGTTGAACCAATAAATATAGTTTAGATATGCAAGGAGACCCATGCACTGTATAGGTAAACCCACTAAAATAAACTCCTTTAAAAAAATAGTACAAACATTTTTAAAATTTAATTTTTTGAATACAATTTTTTTTAAATACATTTTTATTATTATTTTTTTTACATTTTTTATTGAAAGGTGGAAGTGGACGACGTTTCGACCACGAGCCTTGAGCGCGACACACACACAGAGAGGAATGAAGTTGAATAATAAAACTTGTAGTTTCGATACTTGAGCTCCACGCTCACCGCGTGTTGACAAGTTCCCGCGGCAGTGGCGCCTGCTTCGTGCGCGAGGCGATTCCAGAGTCTAGGGACCGCGGCGTTCTTGATTCTCGCAAAGCAATATTTAAATAATAAGACGTCCATTAAAAAAATGTCATTGCTTTTAAAGAGACGCTCAATTGATTGATGCCGATTTTTATTGATTGCTTTATTAATTAATCTTTAATGTACTTATTTTTTTTTCGAGTGATGTTCACAAACGGAGGCAGGCGCGCCTGAGACGCGCGGCGCCTGATTGGTGTGCGAGCCGATTCCACAATTTAGGGACCGCGGCGTTTTCACCTTGCACAACAATTAACACGCCAATTTTAACACAGTGTGCAAAATGTTTAATTGATTAGACACCAGGAAGTAGACTAAACATTTTATTACAAGATATTGGCCACGACACTACAAAGGAATATCACGTGAAGTGAAAGCGTTGAAAAATATAAAGGGGCAGAAATTATTCCATCGAGAAAACAACATTTTTATTCAAACCCTGTACACATGCGACGTTGAGCCAATTTGGTAAACAGGTGTTCACACACAGCGTGGTAAACATAGGTGTACACACACAGACACCCAAAGAGACCCATAGAGACCCACAGAGACACACAGAGACCCATAGAGACCCATAAAGACCCACAGAGACACACAGAGACCCACAGAGACACACAGAGACACACAGAGACCCACAGAGACCCATAAAGACCCACAGAGACACACAGAGACACACAGAGACCCACAGAGACACACAGAGACACACAGAGACACACAGAGACACACAGAGACCCACAGAGACCCATAAAGACCCACAGAGACACACAGAGACCCACAGAGACACACAGAAACCCATAGAGACCCACAGAGACACACAGAGACCCATAAAGACCCACAGAGACACACAGAGACCCACAGAGACACACAGACCCATAGAGACCCACAAAGACCCACAGACACGCATAGAGACTCACAGAGACACACATACACCCATAGAGACTCACAGAGACCCACAGACACCCATAGAGACTCACAAAGACACACATACACCCATAGAGACACACAGACACACACATACACCTATAGAGACTCACAGAGACACACAGAGACTCACAGAGACCCATAGAGACCCACAGAGACCCACAGAGACACACAGAGACCCATAAAGACCCACAGAGACACACAGAGACCCACAGAGACACACAGAGACCCATAGAGACCCACAGAGACACACAGAGACCCATAAAGACCCACAGAGACACACAGAGACCCACAGAGACACACAGAGACCCATAGAGACCCACAGAGACACACAGAGACCCATAAAGACCCACAGAGACACACAGAGACCCACAGAGACACACAGAGACCCATAGAGACCCACAAAGACCCACAGACACCCATAGAGACTCACAGAGACACACATACACCCATAGAGACTCACAGAGACCCACAGATACCCATAGAGACTCACAGAGACACACATACACCCATAGAGACACACAGACACACACAGACACCTAGAGACTCACAGAGACACACAGAGACACACAGAGACCCACAGAGACACACAGAGACCCATAGAGACCCACAAAGACCCACAGACACCCATAGAGACTCACAGAGACACACATACACCCATAGAGACTCACAGAGACCCACAGACACCCATAAAGACTCACAGAGACACACACAGACACCCACGGAGGCACACAGACACACACCTGCTGGGTCTGTCACGTGACCTCCTCCTCATGCACCTAGCCTGGCACAGCAGTACAACCCATGGCACCTGCTGGGTCTGTCACGTGACCTCCTCCTCATGCACCTAGCCTGGCACAGCAGTACAACCCATGGCACCTGCAGGGTCTGTCACGTGACCTCACACTCACAGGAGCTGTCAGGCTTTCTTCACACAGAGGGCTCGTTCACACTCACAACAGCTGAGTCAGCTTTCTTCACACAGAGGGCTCGTTCACACTCACAGGAGCTGTCAGGCTTTCTTCACACAGAGGGCTCGTTCACACTCACAGCTGCTGAGTCAGCTTTCTTCACACAGAGGGCTCGTTCACACTCACAGCTGCTGAGTCAGCTTTCTTCACACAGAGGGCTCGTTCACACTCACAGCTGCTGAGTCAGCTTTCTTCACACAGAGGGCTCGTTCACTCTCATAGCTGAGTCAGGCTTTCTTCACACAGAGGGCTCGTTCACTCTCATAGCTGCTGAGTCAGCTTTCTTCACACAGAGGGCTCGTTCACACTCACAGCTGAGTCAGGCTTTCTTCACACAGAGGGCTCGTTCACACTCACAGCTGCTGAGTCAGCTTTCTTCACACACAGGGCTCGTTCACGCTCACAGGAGCTGAGTCAGCTTTCTTCACACACAGGGCTCGTTCACACTCACAGCTGAGTCAGCTTTCTTCACACAGAGGGCTCGTTCACTCTCATAGCTGCTGAGTCAGCTTTCTTCACACAGAGGGCTCGTTCACACTCACAGCTGCTGAGTCAGCTTTCTTCACACAGAGGGCTCGTTCACACTCACAGCTGCTGAGTCAGCTTTCTTCACACAGAGGGCTCGTTCACTCTCATAGCTGAGTCAGGCTTTCTTCACACAGAGGGCTCGTTCACTCTCATAGCTGCTGAGTCAGCTTTCTTCACACAGAGGGCTCGTTCACACTCACAGCTGAGTCAGGCTTTCTTCACACAGAGGGCTCGTTCACACTCACAGCTGCTGAGTCAGCTTTCTTCACACACAGGGCTCGTTCACGCTCACAGGAGCTGAGTCAGCTTTCTTCACACACAGGGCTCGTTCACACTCACAGCTGAGTCAGCTTTCTTCACACAGAGGGCTCGTTCACTCTCATAGCTGCTGAGTCAGCTTTCTTCACACACAGGGCTCGTTCACACTCACAGGAGCTGAGTCAGCTTTCTTCACACAGAGGGCTCGTTCACACTCACAGCAGCTGAGTCAGGCTTTCTTCACACAGAGGGCTCGTTCACACTCACAGCTGAGTCAGCTTCTTCACACAGAGGGCTCGTTCACACTCACAGCTGAGTCAGGCTTTCTTCACACAGAGGGCTCGTTCACACTCACAGCTGCTGAGTCAGGCTTTCTTCACACAGAGGGCTCGTTCACACTCACAGCTGCTGAGTCACACAGAGGGCTCGTTCACACTCACAGCTGCTGAGTCAGCTTTCTTCACACAGAGGGCTCGTTCACACTCACAGCTGAGTCAGCTTTCTTCACACAGAGGGCTCGTTCACACTCACAGCTGAGTCAGCTTTCTTCACACAGAGGGCTCGTTCACACTCACAGCTGCTGAGTCAGACTTTCTTCACACAGAGGGCTCGTTCACACTCACAGCTGAGTCAGCTTTCTTCACACAGAGGGCTCGTTCACACTCACCGCTGAGTCAGACTTTCTTCACACAGAGGGCTCGTTCACACTCACAGCTGCTGAGTCAGACTTTCTTCACACAGAGGGCTCGTTCACACTCACAGCTGCTGAGTCAGACTTTCTTCACACAGAGGGCTCGTTCACACTCACAGCTGAGTCAGCTTTCTTCACACAGAGGGCTCGTTCACACTCACAGCTGAGTCAGCTTTCTTCACACAGAGGGCTCGTTCACACTCACAGCTGCTGAGTCAGACTTTCTTCACACAGAGGGCTCGTTCACACTCACAGCTGCTGAGTCAGACTTTCTTCACACAGAGGGCTCGTTCACACTCACAGCTGCCATATTATTAACATTCC
>NW_026891068.1:50000-80709 GCF_015708825.2 Lethenteron reissneri
AGCGGCGCAAGAGTGGGTATCGCGTGTGGAGCTGTATGTGTGTGCGCGCACGTTCACGACGTGTATAATACAGGTGCGCGATCCTAACGCGAGCGGTCAGTGTTGAGTGAGTGCCGCGCAGAGCTGTGTGTGGGAGTGCGCATACGTTCGTTACGTGTCGGATACGGATGCGCATTGGTAACGTGCCGCACAGGGCTATACTGCGAGCACGGCGTTTGATTGATGATGATGTGCGCACGTATGCTCGCAGCGTGGGAGCGCGGCGCGAGGCTGTAATAGTAGGGGCGCCGCGTTCGAATGCCGGCGAAACCGTAGCGGGTAATAGGGAGGTGGGGTAACGTAAACGGAATAGGGGATGCAGGCGGGAGGGACCCCGGGGGCCAACGGCCCCCACACATCCACGCAAGCTCCCGATGCTCCGTTTTGAAGTTTTAAAATGAAACAACTTTGAATTGTGTTATGTTTTGAATTTGATAATTCTATTTCTTCATTAAAAGCTTGTTATTTTACATCTGGAAGACTTCATTGAAAACGACATTTCGTGTGAATTTTCTCTCGTCGTGAAGTAGATGGCCTTGCCGGGGTTCTGTTCGATGCGGACTTTCACCTGGTTGGGATCGTGGGGTTGAGATGAGGCGACACAGAGCTGCTGGCCGTGCCAGAAGACCGCCGTCTGCAGATCAATTCCAACGCGATCGAACGTCTGTCCCTGTGCCGCTGTCGTTCATGCAGGGGACGCGTAGGTTTGCAGCGCCCCCTGCATGAAAACGACGGAACGTGCAGCGTTCGTCACGAAGTTGTGCGTAAGCGCCATAACAAGGCGCTGTCAGCTGACCTGCCACCACGTGCACGGTTCAACAGGGGGCAGCCGAGAGAGAGAGCGAGGTGCCTAGGGGTCGACCAAAGGTTAAACCCCCGGCCCCCCACCCGTCCCTAAGGCCCCTTAAGATAAGACCTTCCAGAAGGTTCTGGGAGGGGGGGGGTCAGGAGGGGAGGGGCGACCCCGACGTGGGGATAAAAGTCCGGCCCTCTGGACGGGCCAGGCGGTGTTCACCAGCTCAAGCCTGAGGACATCCCAAGACGTGAAGACTGGAGCGGCACCCGGGGACCCTCAACGAGGCTCTAGCCAGAGCCGCGTTGTAGCGGACCCGAGGTGAGCTCCTGTACCCTGGCTGGGACGGCTCGTCCAGTCTTCCCTGAACGCCGCCGGGCTCAGGGACCCGTGGGTAGCAGAGCCCGGAGTGTGCAGGCTGCTGCTGCTGCTGCTGCGGTAGAAGGGGCTGTCACTCCCGTGGGCTGTCGGGTGGAAGGGGCCGTACTCCTGCGTGTTAGAGTCGTGGCTAGAGGAGCCGAGTTCGACAGAGTTGTTACAATAAACGCGTTGCCTCAACCAGACGTCCCCGTGTGGTGAGTCAAGGACACGAGACTGACACTAAAGAGCGTCGCCAGTGGGTTTTCAAAGCACCTTCGTCTTACAGAAATCAATTTCGCGTGAGCCCACCGCATTACAACAATGCTCAGCTGTAGCTCACGTGACTTCTGCCGCGACAATGTCTGGATGTTTTCGCCTGAGGACGACTGCTCGTGTTGCGATCGAAACGTCTTGATTTATTATTTTTTTTTCTACCTACGTGACTTTACTGAAAGAACCAAAGAGTATGAAAGACGTCTTGTCTGCTGATCTTGTTCATGTCAGTGTATATCGATATCCCACATTGCTTACACTACACACCACACACATCGGTTTCATTTTATTATTCAATTCTGTTTTTCTTGAGTAAGCAAGCAAGTGAAGTTAATATAAAGGATTTAAAAATGAAAGATCCCCTCTTGACATGCCCCGTATATTCCCGAGGGCACTAGCGTTGACCCGTTTTACCACTTTCAAGAACCTGGCGGCTTCAATTTAACTGCTCTATAAATAGTCTCCAGTGTACAGCGTGGGGGCAGGGATTTCATGCCATGTGGTTAGTCAACATTTGCGTCATCATGAAACGGGCGGCTAGAGTCCTCTCTTCCTCTGGCTTGAGATGGCTGCCACCTATGGGTCAGATGATTGCCACCATTAAGCAATTGGTATTAAATATTGAATTTTTTTCCCCTAAACAGTGTAAAATTTTTGAAAAAATTTTTTACAAATTAATTGTCACGCACAACGAGTCTGTGTGCAAAATGTCAGCTCGATTGGATCACGGGAAGTGGGTTAAAAAACGACCGAAAGATTTGCACGGTCATAAGCAAGCAAGCACGCAAGCAAGTGAACTTATTATAAAGGATTAAAAATCCAGGGAAAAACTGCAAAGTCTTCCAGAAAAAAGCACTGTACACCAACGCTGTGCAAAAATCCCAGTGGGATGCCAGTCAAACAACAACAACCACAAGACAACTTAGATTAAAGCCATCATTCTAACTGTACTACAACAAACAAACATGGCCAAACCAAAAAACTTTTGAAATCACCAAAATGAAGCCATAAGCAATGTAACAGTGATCATAGGAACTGTGACCGAAATGTCACAATAAACGACACAAAGCACGTTCCACCAAACCCTGTAGCCAAAGCTGGCTGCATGAGTCGCTCCACAACAGCAGGAGCATCAGTAGGAGTATAAAAACTATTTCAAATGCACCTTTAACGATCTAAGGTGGAGAGCTCTGAAATCAGCTCGTATGCAGGTGCTCCGTGGATTGTTGCATTGCAAGAAAATGTGATGATGACAGCTTGGAGAGGCCTCCATCCAGCATAGGATTTAATTTTGGTTGATAATGATGAACATGAATCTCTCACTCGGCTTTGCCGCCTGTTTACATAAAAGACTCCCCTGAGCTGTATCGCCACTAGGTGGCACCATATCACAATTTACTCCAATTCTGGCAATATGTTCACGAGATGCATGAAAACGTCGAGGTCGGCTCGCCAGAAGAGGGCTCCGGGAGAGAGTTGGTGTAGCTTTGTTATTCCTTCATTGCAGGAACGAAGACTACAGTGGTTGACTAGATGGTTTACTGTATTTACCAGGTAAGGTTGCCCTTTGGGTTTATTGCCGACGCAACTCAACAACTTAAGCAAGATAAGCGGACTTCCTCACTGCTCGGAACGTGAACCAACGCTCACGGACGGCGCAGTAACGAGGATATGACCTCGCGGCTAGGAACGGAAACGCACCATCCCTGCAGATCATTGCCAAAAACCTCGACTGCCGCTGGGACATCCCAAACAAATACAATCTCGGTTGGAATGTTTCCACGAAAGCAAACCGTCCTGGATTGTTTAAAACTGTTTCCAAAGACCAGCATAAATGTTCCATTTCTCTGTTAAATGTTCACCATTCATCTCCTCTGGTTCGTGATGGCAGACTAGCGCGGTGACACACTGGGTGGGTGTGGCAGGACAAAGTGGCAAGCGAGTGGAGCAGAGGGAAAGCCAACTAGTTTCCCTTGCCAAATGAATCTAACAAAAAAAACGCACACAGAGTTGTAATGTTCGGGCCTTTAATAACCCTTGATCAAGATAAAAATGTACGTCTTGTTTGGGGCGATGTGTCAGTGGTAAAGGTCACAAGGCTATCACAATTTGTTCAACGAATTGTGCAACGCAACAGTAAATTCCTCTCCACTTAGTGCAACAAGTGAAGGATAATTTATTCCATCACGCGGTAATATTTAACTCTTAGGTTATTTCCTTGTTGCCGTTGTTGTGATGGGAAATGAACAGAAACACATTCCTGCGGAGGGAGCTGGCAGGAACGTTGGGTTGCTCGGTCAATGGCCTGCAGGGTCAACGGCGGCGTGGTGTATTCCGCAAATATGCCCGACTGTGAGGGCGGGCACAAGCCGGCGTGAGTAGGTGAAACGTTGAGTTTTATAAGGGCACCACGGGGTGACCAGCCCCTCCCCACCCAGCCTCTCCCCACCCAGCCCCACCCTCCCCACCCAGCCCCTCCCTCCCCACCCAGCCCCACCCCTCCCACCCCCCACCCAGCCCCACCCCTCTCACCCCCCACCCAGCCCCACCCTCCCCACCCAGCCCCTCCCCACCCTCCCCTCTCCACCCAGCCCCACCCCTCCCCACCCAGCCCCTCCCTGCACGACGGACGGACGGACGGACACAATAATCCCCTGTGGGCTGGTGTAACCAGGAGGTTCCTACCAGTAACAATGTTGCCAATTGCTTCGTTTTTATTTGGAAAGTCCCGGCTCTCCCGTGACGAGGTGGATCCGCACGACGATGTGTGTGAAGTGACTGTCATCGACAACACGACGATGAGGTGACGACGTGTATCCCACCGACGAGGGTGGTGAATGGTGTCGTGGCTCTGGGGGCGGAGGGGCGTGAGATGTGGCTCACATTTCCTTAATGACTTGGTCAAGGTGCCACGTGCACGTGCATCTCACAGCGCGATTTGGGCAATTAGAACACACGACGGAATTGATTACACCTGCTTGCTTCATCAATTAAAGCCCATCGAGAATCAATTATTCTGAATGTGTTTGTGTGCATCGATTAGGGGCCGTCATTAAAATGACGTCACGCACCTGGCGTGACGTCATTTATGGACGGCCCCTTAACTACTTTTCATAGAGGATTTCACCACGGCCAAGTCGCGCGTGGTCATCATTGGTTGCCTCCCAACCACGCGGTGTTCACACAACTGCTGCAGCCGTGTGTGTGTAGGTGAGTGTCTGTGTGTGTAGGTGAGTGTCTGTGTGTGTGTAGGTGAGTGTCTGTGTGTGTGTAGGTGAGTGTCTGTGTGTGTAGGTGAGTGTCTGTGTGTGTGTAGGTGAGTGTCTGTGTGTGTGTAGGTGAGTGTCTGTGTGTAGGTGTGTGTCACTGTGTGTGTAGGTGAGTGTCTGTGTGTGTGTAGGTGAGTGTCTGTGTGTGTGTAGGTGTGTGTCACTGTGTGTAGGTGTGTGTCACTGTGTGTGTGGTGAGTGTCTTGTGTGTGTAGGTGTGTGTCACTGTGTGTGTGGTGAGTGTCTGTGTGTGTGTAGGTGTGTGTCACTGTGTGTGTGGTGAGTGTCTGTGTGTGTGTAGGTGAGTGTCTGTGTGTAGGTGTGTGTCACTGTGTGTGTAGGTGAGTGTCTGTGTGTGTAGGTGTGTGTCACTGTGTGTGTAGGTCAGTGTCTGTGTGTGTGTCACTGTGTGTGTAGGTGAGTGTCTGTGTGTGTGTAGGTGTGTGCCACTGTGTGTGTGGTGAGTGTCTGTGTGTGTGTAGGTGTGTGTCACTGTGTGTGTAGGTCAGTGTCTGTGTGTGTGTAGGTGTGTGTCACTGTGTGTGTAGGTGAGTGTCTGTGTGTGTGTAGGTGTGTGCCACTGTGTGTGTGGTGAGTGTCTGTGTGTGTGTAGGTGTGTGTCACTGTGTGTGTAGGTGAGTGTCTGTGTGTGTGTAGGTGTGTGTCACTGTGTATGTGGTGAGTGTCTCTGTGTGTGTAGGTGTGTGTCACTGTGTGTGTGGTGAGTGTCTGTGTGTATAGGTGTGTGTCACTGTGTGTGTGGTGAGTGTCTGTGTGTGTGTAGGTGTGTGTCACTGTGTGTGTGGTGAGTGTGTGTGTGTAGGTGTGTGTCACTGTGTGTGTGGTGAGTGTCTGTGTGTGTAGGTGTGTGTCACTGTGTGTGGTGAGTGTCTGTGTGTGTAGCTGAGTGTCACTGTGTGTGTAGCTGAGTGTCACTGTGTGTGTAGCTGAGTGTCACTGTGTGTGTAGCTGAGTGTCACTGTGTGTGTAGGTGAGTGTCACTGTGTGTGTGTAGCTGTGTGTGTGTAGCTGAATATCACTGTGTGTGTGTAGCTGAGTGTCACTGTGTGTAGCTGAGTGTCACTGTGTGTAGCTGAGTGTCACTGTGTGTAGCTGAGTGTCACTGTGTGTAGCTGAGTGTCACTGTGTGTGTGTAGCTGAGTGTCACTGTGTGTGTAGCTGAGTGTCACTGTGTGTAGCTATGTGTGTGTAGGTGAGTGTCACTGTGTGTGTAGCTGAGTGTCACTGTGTGTAGCTGTGTGTGTGTAGCTGAGTGTCACTGTGTGTAGCTGAGTGTCACTGTGTGTAGCTGTGTGTGTGTAGCTGAGTGTCACTGTGTGTAGCCGAGTGCCACTGTGTGTAGCTGTGTGTGTGTAGCTGAGTGTCACTGTGTGTAGCTGTGTGTGTGTAGCTGAGTGTCACTGTGTATAGCTGAGTGTCACTGTGTATAGCTGAGTGTCACTGTGTGTAGCCGAGTGTCACTGTGTGTAGCTGTGTGTGTGTAGCTGAGTGTCACTGTGTGTAGCTGAGTGTCACTGTGTGTAGCTGAGTGTCACTGTGTGTAGCTGTGTGTGTGTAGCTGAGTGTCACTGTGTATAGCTGAGTGTCACTGTGTATAGCTGAGTGTCACTGTGTGTAGCCGAGTGTCACTGTGTGTAGGTGTGTGTGTGTAGCTGAGTGTCACTGTGTGTAGGTGTGTGTGTGTAGCTGAGTGTCACTGTGTGTAGCTGAGTGTCACTGTGTGTGTAGCTGCTGCTGCGTGTGACGAGGTGGTCTGGCTCGACTCGTCACAGCGGCACTGTGACACTCCGCGAGATGGCGCGCGCCAGCGCCTCGGCCACGCGGCAGACGGCGCCATGCGGCGCGCGCGTCCACCGCTGGGCACCGCCGCACCGCCCCCTCCTCCTCCTGCGCATTGCTGCTGCTCTCACGGCGGCCTTCTTCTACTCGCGAGTGGGGTAAGAGAGAGAAGCCGGGCTCGTCGAGAAGCCGGGCTCGTCGCGCGGCGTTGTGACGGGGGGGGGGGGCTGCGATGGCGATGTCGGGTCGCTGTGAAGATCGTCGAGGGAGAAGTCTGCACGCTGCTGCTGCTGCTGCGTTCGCTCGCGCTGGTCACGGTGCCGCCGGGCGGCTCTCCGTCCACGCGCCCGTCCGTGCGTCCGTCTGCCTGCCCGATGGCTGCAGGGCGCTGTCCGCGGACACGATCTGCGGCAAGATTCCGGGACTGACGCCACAGCAGCGGGCGCTGTGCCGGAGCCACCCGGACGCGATGGTCGCGGTCGGCGAGGGCGCGCGGCTGGGAATCGGCGAGTGCCGGCACCAGTTCCAATTCAGCCGCTGGAATTGCTCGGCGCTGGGGGAGGAGACGGTGTTCGGCCAGGAGCTCCCAGGCGGTGAGCGCCCCGACTCGGCGTCAGTTCGGCAGAGGGGCGGACCCGCGGTGTGCGGTCACCCTGTGCGTCTCTCTCTGAATTCTAGAACTCGCAACGCGCCACGTTTCTTATTTATTTAAAAGTTTTTTCATTTCTCAATCATGGGCAGTCCTCTGCCTAGAACAGGAAAAAAGAACAGGAGAAAGCATGACCACAACCCGAGCCGGTGATCCTGTTGTAACAACCAGTGCCTGCACCACTCTCCCTGACAGCAGGTGCACCGAGTATGAAACACGAGAAACACATCCTGCACACAACCTTTGAGCGAAGAAGTTTACCGTCGCCAGGGAAGAAACATGAATCCGCCTACCCTCGCAGCGGAGGCCGTCCTCAAACTCTGTGCCACACGGGGGTGGAGGCCACCGCCATTTCTCATTTGCGGCGTCACTGCCCACCATCTCTGTCTCCACCTACACCACCCTTTCCAACGGCCGACATGCAGGTGCCCTTAATCACTCTCCCGCGCGCCGCCCACAGGGCCGCCTCCTTCACGGCGCTTACGACGGCCCACGCCTGAGCCCAGACCTCCCCCGCCCTCTGTCTGAACATCCCCCAAATTATATTAGGCAATGTGGCCTTTACTGGACAAAAATGAGGCAGCAGAGGCTGACATAACTCCCACACCTCCCGAGCAAATGGGCACTGAGGGTGCGGGCCAATCTTCGGGAACACATGAACCGTCTTTATTCCGGCCTGTCCCAGGCCGCCAGCCAGGATAAATCCCATTGCCTTTTCGTCAGGGCTGGCGATGTTACGTTTTTCTAAAGTAGTCGGTGCACGGCACCCCGTGCACCTGGCACCTCTGTACCAGCCTCCTGCTTAGACGTCTCCGCCAGGACGTCCCTGGGAATCCACGACGCGCGTGTCTGGGCCGGCTCACGCCTCACGACGTGTTCGCTTGCCGCGGTGCACGACCACCCCTGAGGCCAAGCCGCGGGGGTGCCGCGCGGCAACGAAGCCGTCCCTGGCCACCGCAGGAGCCACGCCTGCCTGTGCCGTACGTAACGAGGCTTCCACCTGGAGTCCATTGGAGAAATACAGGTGCAGCGTGTCGCAGACCAGGATCGTGGCGAGGGTGCACGTGATATTCGGGGCGCCCCTCCCACCGTTCTCGACGATTTTATTATTATACATCGTTTTCCGTTCCACTCGGCCCATCGCGCCCCCCCCCCCCTCCCCAGATGAACCTGAAGAACATTCGCTGCAGTCTTTTCGCCATTTGCGCGCCCGGCGAGATCACGTAGGCCCGGTAGATAAGTGCCGGGAGGATTTCCACCCTCGGGACCAACATTCTACCTTCCACTGGAAGGCGCCTGTCTGCCCGGCCGGCCGGCCCGCCCCTCACCGCCCTCTCCCTTCCCATCCAATGCTTCGTCGCCGAGTCCTGCCAACAGAAGCTGACCCCTAGGATCTTGATCCCCTCTCCCAGCACCGTTATACCGGTGGACGGCCCTCGAATAGCCTGGGGTCACTGAAGATCAGCATCTCACTCTTCCTCACATTTACGTTAGATCCCGAGGCCAAAAATAATCTATCCGCGAGTCCTAGGGCCTCCCATACCGAGGAGACATCCCCACAGGAAATGACGACATCGTCCATATACATGGCTATTTTTGCTGGCTCCCTACACCCCTTTAATCCGCTGATTTCCCCTGACCGCCTGGGCAAAGGGCTCCATTCACAATATGAATAACACCGGTGACATAGGGAGACACCCCTGTCGCACACCTGACCCAGTTGGTATCTCCTCAGAGAGGACTCCATGTATCAGCAGGCTGCCCGTGAGCTTATGATACAGCAGTTGCCTTATCCAGCCGATCAATTGTTTCCCCACCCCCATCACCGCGACCCCGCGTCTCCTCCCCCCACCTCCCCCGCGTCCCTGCTCCCCCACCCTGCTGCTCACACCGCCCCCCCCCCCCCCATGCGTGGGCTCCCCGACACGAGCAGGTAGCCGAGAAGCGGCCTTCGCGCACGCCGTGATGGCGGCGGCCGTGGCGTACGCCATCACGGCGGCGTGCGGCCGGGGCGACCGGAGCTGGTGCGGCTGCGACGGCGCCAAGCAGGGCGGCTTCTACGATGCACAGGGCGGCTGCTCGGCCGACCTCAGCCACAGCCTCGAGTTCTCGCGCCTCTTCGTGGACGCGCGCGAGGTCCAGCGGAGCGCGCGCACGCTCATGAACCTGCACAACAACGCCGCCGGGCGCAAGGTGCCAGCGATTTCCCCACACCAAGCACTCCTCCAGATCCAATTCAACGCAGGCGCTGAAAACAAAATCACCCCCCCCCTCCCCCCTCTCTCCCCCCCCCCCCTTCCCACCCCCCATTATCCTACCTCTTCTCCTCGTCATTTTTCCGGCACAATGCTTATTTTTAGCTAAGGAAAGCTGTCTCGAGTGCGGACCAATTAACTTCAAGGACAGTGCATATCATTATCATCATCAGAGTTTCTTTTTGTTTGCATTTTGACTGCTTGTGTTGTGGTTCTTGTGGTTCTTGCAAACATGATGTCAGTTTTTGTACCAGTTGAAAGGGTTAAAACCTATCACTATATTTTGCCACTGGTAAAGGAGGTGTCTCATAGTGTAAATGGGGTTGTTGCTGGGCTCTGGTCCAATCACGCGGCCCGGGGTATTGGGGGGCGGAGCCTGGTCTGCGGGGCGTGTGGGAGGGGCCACCGTTCACCTCGGCTCCAATGGGAGGCGAGGTGAATGGGGGCGGAGCCAGCGGGGCATTATGGGAAGGCCGGATCTGACGATCCGGAAGGGGAGGAGTCAGGATCACATGAGGGGGAATGTATATTAGTGGGAGCCCGGAAGAGATCGGGGCAGTCGTGGAAGTTGAGAGGCTGAGCCACGTTGGGTGGTGAGAGAGAGATCCGCACCATCGGCCACGTGGCCGAAGGTCCTCAGCACGCCGTCGGCCAGCGGGGTGCGGAGTGCGGGAGTAGAGGAGCTAACGGAGGAGCGTGCGGGGCACGCGAGAGGAGACGACGCTGGTCCGTGGAGGAGACCAGCGGGGTGCGGAGAAGAACCTAAATAGAAGACAAGCGGAGACCAGCAGTGGCTGACGGAGTCTTTTATTACATGTTTGTGTGTTGCCATAAAGGCTCATATATTGGAAAACTCCAGCACAATTGCCGCTGATGTAATAAAATTATTAAAGTCAAAGTCTGTCTCTGTCTCTCTGTGTCTCTCTCTGTCTCTCTCTGTCTCTCTCTGTCTTTCTGTCTCCCCCCCCCCCCCCCACTTGTCCCCACCTACCTCCCCGATGCTCTCCTGCCCTCTCGTCTCTCTCTCCCCCCCCACGTGCCGCCAGGTGCTGGAGGAGAAGATGAAGCCGGTGTGTAAGTGCCACGGAGTGTTGGGCTCGTGCACCACCAGGACGTGCTGGGCCACGCTGCCCCAGTTCCGCGAGGTGGGCTCCGCGCTCAAGCGCAAGTACGACGAGGCGGTCCACGTGGAGCCGGTGCACGCCGGCCGCTACCGCCACCGCTACCCCGCCTTCCTCCAGGCGAGGCGCTCGCGCGGCCACCGCAAGCCGCTCCACACGGAGCTCGTGTTCACCGAGAGCTCGCCTAGCTACTGCGAGGAGGACCGGCTGACGGGCAGCGTGGGCACGCGCGGCCGCCCGTGCGACCGCACGTCGCCGCGCGCCGACGGCTGCGAGCTGCTGTGCTGCGGCCGCGGCTACGACACGCGCCGGTACACGCGCTCGTGGCATTGCAAGTGCGAGTTCCGCTGGTGCTGCTACGTGCGCTGCAGCACGTGCAGCGAGGGGGCGGAGGAGTACACGTGCAAGTGACGGCGGCGGCGGCTTGCTGGGAAGCTGGGGCCCCGACTAATCCGCCGGCTCGATCGCTCGCCCCGTCGACTGTCGGCCGTGGCCCCCACGGGCCTCGCCCCTGGCAACAACAATCATGGCCGGACAAAATTGTCAGCGGATGTCGCTGCCTGATGGCGCGGCTGTCGTTCCGCACCTCCCAGTTGCCCTCAACTCCCCTCCCTCACTCCACCCCACTCACCACCCCACCCACCGCCACCCTGCGTGATTGCCGACGGGGTGGGGGGGGGCGCCAGGCGGATCCCTGCAAGAGTGAGATCTGCAATCGGCTCCCGAGCCTGGGACAAAGTAGCCACCGAGATCTCAGCATGATGGGAGAGAGAGGAGGAGTCGGTGACTCGTCCACATTGCTCACCCTGCCCTGCCCCTCCCCCCCACCACCACCTCTGCCCCTCCAACCACATGCCGCTTCTCCCACTCAGATTTGCTGACCACGAGGACCCACAAGTTCTGTATGTCGCCGGCACCGAGTGCAGCATCTCCCAGTGTCTCCCAGCGTCCCCCCCCCCCCCCCCCGGCGAGCATTTCCCCCGTCGAACACGGGGGAAATGCGTGGACTCGATGATCTCGTGTTTTACAGGGGAAGGTGCGCATGGAAGGGCGGCAGATGGTCCAAAAATGTGTAGTTAAATCTTTTTGCATGGTTAATAGCATCTTTCCAATGATTACCCCTCATCATGGTTGAAATTATGTCTGTGTTTGTAAATTTGGATGGCCTCGTATACAAACCTTTGATGGTAGCCAGAGGGTTTGCAGAGCACCTTAGTCTCGGAAAAAACAATATCATGAGAGCCCACCGCGTTGTAGCAATGATCGGCAAAGGCGGAAGACTCAATTTTGCCGTGTTTCAAATCTTGCTTGTGCTCGCGGACACGATCAGAGACATGACGTTTCGTTTCCCCAATGTAACAATCACCACAGCTGCAACTCAGTTTATAGACTCCAGGGTATTGCAAGTCAGGGATGACATCCTTCACAGATGGGCTCTCATGATATTGTTTTTTCCGAGACTAAGGTGCTCTGCAAACCCTCTGGATACCATCAAAGGTTTGTACACGAAGCCATTCAGATATACAAACACAGACATAATTTCAACCGTGATGATGGGTACAAACTTAGTAATCATTGGAAAGATGTTATTAACCATGCAAAAAAAGATTTAACTACACATTTTTGGACCATTTTATCTGACAGGCACTATTTTACTTTACTGAGTGTTGACATCCCCAGCGTTTAACAGTACTCTCCTTTTTCGTATTTGATTGTCAGCCAACACTGGTGAAAACAACATGGGCATTGTCGTTCTCTTCTGTCATGTGCACCAACAGGGGCTTGCGCACAAACACGTCCACGTCGACGTCTACGTACACCTCTTTTAGCACCCCCCCCTCCCAATACGTTCCATTCATTGGTAAGCTCCCCCCCTCCTCCCCCTTAACTTGTATGACCCCAAGAACACCATCCCCACCGTCATACATGGAGGTGGAAACATTATGCTTTGGGGGTGTTTATCTGCTAAGGGGAAAGGACAACTTCACCGCATCAAAGGGACGATGGACGGGGCCATGTACCGTCAAATCTTGGGTGAGAACCTCCTTCCCTCAGCCAGGGCATTGAAAATGGGTCGTGGATGGGTATTCCAGCATGACAATGACCCAAAACACACGGCCAATGCAACAAAGGAGTGGCTCAAGAAGAAGCACATTAAGGTCCTGGAGTGGCCTTGCCAGTCTCCAGACCTTAATCCCATAGAAAATCTGTGAAGGGATCTTAAGGTTCGAGTTGCCAAACGTCAGCCTCGAAACCTTGATGACTTGGAGAAGATCTGCAAAGAGGAGTGGTGGGACTAAATCCCTCCTGAGATGTGTGCAAACCTGGTGGGCAACTACAAGAAACGTCTGACCTCTGTGATTGCCAACAAAGGTTTTGCCACCAAGTACTAAGTCATGTTTTGCAGTGGGGTCAAATACTTATTTCCCTCATTAAAATGCAAATCAATTTATAACATTTTTGACGCGTTTTTCTGGATTTTGTTGTTGTTTTTCTGTCTCTCACTGTTCAAATAAACCTACCATTAAAATTATAGACTGATCATTTCTTTGTCAGTGGGCAAACGTACAAAATCAGCAGGGGATAAATACTTTTTTCCCTCACTGTATATATGATGGTAATTTTAGCTGATGGAACAGGAAATAATCGTGATTAAATGTATGTAAGTATACATTAATGTAGTATATATAAAGTAGAAACAAGCGGAGTGCCACATGAGGCAGTTTATCTCTTGGATAAATCATACCAAAATAACGGGTACGTAACTTTCTTAGGGTGATATTGCATCTAAGCTGATACTTTTGTCTAGACGACTAAATGCGACATTAAACTACGAACGAGTCAGGCTGTCGTCGCTGCAGCGTCATTTATTCACAACTTACACATTCAGTGCAGTCTCTAATGAAAATACGAAATGCAGTAAATCCTACTACACAGTCAGTAGCTACTACTGGCTCAGTAGATACTACGGTACAGTCAGTCGATACAACGATAGAATCAATAGATGCTACTTCCTCTGTTGTATGTGTAATGCGGGCGTAAACGGCCCTCCGGAGGTGCCGTCATGAGGGGAGGAGTTAGGTCACGTGGGGGGAGAGGGGTTGAGCTATAGAAGGAGGGGAACCGGAAGAGGATAGGGAGTGACGGGGAACCAGGGACAGAGAGAGGCCACGAAGGGCGAAGCGGAGTGTGGCGAGATCGCCACGAACACGGAGGCAGCGAGGATCGGCACCGTTGGCCAGCGGTGACCGACCCGAGGCAGCGAGGAGGCTGCAGTCAGCAGCGGGGCTGCACAGAGAGTGGGCAGCGGGTCTGCATACAGTGGCAGCCAGAGGGTCTGCACATAGGGGTAGCAGCGGGAGTCTGCATAGAGGTAGCAGCGGGAGTCTGCATAGAGGTAGCAGCGAGTCTGCAGGGAGGAGGTTACAGTAGATGAAGCAGAGAGTCAGAGGGAAGGAGAAGCTATAATAGCAGTGAATAGCCGGGGGCTACAATTACAGAGTTATAACAGAGTGCCGTGTGGGTGAAGACGAGAACCCAATAAAAGACACGAAGACAGAAGGAAGTGTCCGAGTCCATTTATTACATATGTAGGGCGTGTAGCTATATATAACTACGTGGGGGTAAAGATATGTTTTGAGGGGGGAGTCCACAATTTCCAGAAACCTTTGACATCAACTATTTACCCCACACTTTCTTTAACTTTCCACGTGAGGTCCAGGCACACCAGGAGGTCCCATAGGACCCTGAGACCCTGGCACACCCTGAACAAACACAGACACAGATTTAATAAAAACGAGTATTGTATTTAAATGCCACACATTCATACATGTCAACCCATTCGGCTTACCCCTATTCTTGTACAGGGAAATTTTGATTTCCAGCTCCGTACGGCGTGCAGCCGTTTCAATACGACAAACACGTTCAGCAGGAGACAACACGCCCGTTGAGCACGCGCTAGCTCGGCCACCTACTTGCTGCCCTGCAACGCAGTTACCCTTCACGCAAGTTGCCCAACTCGTGCAATCATCTCTGCGTAGGCCACGAGGTTCGTGCCGCCAGCGGCCGGCAGCGAAGTGAAGGGTGAACTCGAACGGCACTGCCTGGTCTACCGCTCACCGCTCGCGGCAGCGCAGCTACCGTCGAGTGCACAGGCGGTGCAACTGCGCCGGTGCGCCGGAGGGGTCGAAGCACCCGGGTGCGAACAGAGGGGGGCGGGTAGTTGCAAGCCCCGTGCCGGCAATGGTACGACGCTGACGGACGGTGAGCGGCGGCGGGTTCTGCGCCGCTACGTTGCTGGGGCAGTGCACCTCACGCGCTCGTGCGCAAGGCGCCGCACGGCGCAGTTGCCCAATCACACTTGGCTCGGTCGCGTGTCTCTTTGGAGAAGTTCCATCGTTACACGCCTCGTTCACCAAATGTGGTTTGACGTTTACACTATGAGACATCTCCTTTGCCAGTGGCAAAATAGTGATAGGTTTTTACCCTTTTCAACTGGTATAACAACTGACACCTTTATAGAAGGCATCATGTTTGCAATAACCACAACACAAGCAGTCAAAATGCAAACAAACAAGAAACAACTCTGATGATGATAATGATATGCACTGTCCTTGAAGTTGATTGGTCCACACCCGAGACGGCTTTTCTTAGAGCCTAGTCTCCATTGGTGTTGGACCAGATGACACCAAAAGGCGTACAACTCAAAGACAGCGCACTATCAGAGTATTGAGAGCTCGGGGTAAACATTTACACTATGAGACCTCCTTTACCAGTGGCAAAATATAGTGATAGGTTTTTACCCTTTCAACTGGTACTGTCTCGGATGTGGACCAATCAACTTCAAGGACAGTGCATATCATTATCATCATCAGAGTTGTTTCTTTTTGTTTGCATTTTGACTGCTTGTATTGTGGTTATTGCAAACATGATGGACTCATGGCACTTGTTTTATTAAACTCTTGAATAAGATTTGGTTATAACTGTTGATGTTATGTAGCTGTAGATGTGACACAAACTATTGCTTTCTGAAAGATCTTGTAAAAGGCAAGGGCAAAATTCACTTGTTTTAAAGTTTAATGATAACAGACCACTTTGCATTACTTATAACTCCTGTTAAAAATGTTCATGAGGTAAAGATATTTAACTCATGGAAATTTAAGGTATTCTATACAGTTTGTTCAATGTTATCTGACTGAATGAAAGGCAGAATTGCGTTTTTAGAGTTGTTCACGTCTGCCTGAGTGGCTTCTATTTGGTTACATTGTCATTTGAAAAATAAAGTTAATTGTGGCAATGAAAATTGTTTTAGAACAGTGTGTGCTGTATGTGCTGTGTGTGTGCTGTATGTGCTGTGTGTGTGTGTGCTGTATGTGCTGTGTGTGTGTGTGCTGTGTGTGCTGTATGTGCTGTGTGTGTGCTGTGTGCTGTGTGTGCTGTGTGTGCTGTATGTGTACTGTGTGTGTGCTGTGTGTGTGCTGTGTGTGTGCTACTGCTGTGTGTGTGTGCTGTGTGCGTGCTGTGTGCTGTGTGTGTGCTGTGTGCTGTGTGTGTGCTGTGTGCTGTGTGTGTGCTGTGTGTGTGTGCTGTGTGTGTGTGTGTACTAGCTGTGTGCGCTGTGTGTGTGTGTACTAGCTGTGTGTGTTGTGTGTGCTGTGTGTGCTGTGTGCTGTGTGTGCTGTGTGTGTGTGTACTAGCTGTGTGTGCTGTGTGTGTGTGTACTAGCTGTGTGTGCTGTGTGTGCTGTGCGTGCTGTGTGTGTGTGTGCTGTGTGTGCTGTGTGTGTGCTGTGTGTGTGTGCTGTGTGTGCTGTGTGCTGTGTGTGCTGTGTGTGTGTGTGTGCTGTGTGTGTGTGTGTGCTGTGTGTGCTGTGTGTGCTGTGTGTGCAGTGTGTGCTGTGTGTGTGTGTGCTGTGTGTGTGTGTGCTGTGTGTGCTGTGTGCTGTGTGTTTGTGTGCTGTGTGTGCTGTTGCTGTGTGTGCTGTGTGTGTGTGTGCTGTGTGTGCTGTGTGTGTGTGTGTGTGCTGTGTGTGTGTGCTGTGTGTGCTGTGTGCTGTGTGTGCTGTGTGCTGTGTGTGCTGTGTGTGTGTGTGCTGTGTGTGCTGTGTGTGTGTGCTGTGTGTGTGTGTGCTGTGTGTGCTGTGTGCTGTGTGTGCTGTGTGTGCTGTGTGTGTGTGTGCTGTGTGCTGTGTGTGTGTGCTGTGTGTGTGTGTGCTGTGTGTGCTGTGTGCTGTGTGTGCTGTGTGCTGTGTGTGCTGTGTGTGTGTGCTGTGTGTGCTGTGTGTGTTGTGTATGTACTGTGTGTGTGCTGTGTGCTGTGTGTGTGTGCTCTCTCTGTGTGTGGTACCTCATGGGGAGCAGTAGTGTAGCTGTTAGCGCTACGCTGCGCTACGAACCCGGCGACCAGAGTTCGATTCCTGCTCACGGCCAATACCAAGTGACTATTATCTGAAACTGTCCTGGGCATCCCCTAGGTAGACTCAACCTCAAATTAGTACCTGGTGCGATGTGCAAACATCGTCACTAGGGAGACAAAGGCGGTCGGGCGGGGTGCTGGCCACCCACCCCCTCGTGTAACATTTCGCCCTTCATAGGTGCTCGCTAACAGCACTTGCCCCAACAGTCTGTTAAGGCTACACGGGGGATCTTTGTCTCTATTTACGTGACCGTGTCGTCTACACGCTGTCTGTTGATTATGTTAACGGCAGGCTTTGATTCCTAAAGCAATTAAAGAAATTGTGCCGTGTTTACTGAATGTGGAGGTATCTTTTTTTAATAAACGAGACGACGCGTTGTCTCGTACAATTAAATATTTCAACCCGAGTTTCATTGCGAGCCGGAGTTTTGGGGGCCAGGACTCCGGAAAATATCTCCTGCCTGGTTATCCAGGCGAAGAGTGATTTTTTAAACACACTCTCATCGATAATCAGAATCACTAACAGGGGTCATTGCATGAAACGTCGTCGTCTCGTATATTGTTTTCATCTTCATGGCAGTGTTGTCGATTTTTTTCGTTTGAAGGGAGGGGGAGGGGGTGGTGTCATCATTGTCAAGGATGACAGTGGCGGGGGGAGGGTGCGGGGGGAGGGTGGGGGGGCAGTGGGTGTCTGCGAGCTCCTATTAAGGCCGGAGCATCGCACTCCACGGAGGGATGCGAGTCAGTGTCGTGGCACGTGTATAATCGCACGATTGCGTAACGCACGCACGCACTCACCGTGCTAGAGTCATCATTTTAGGCCGAGTGGACCTAGGGGACGCCCACGTCAGGGCGGCCGGAATGTTGAACGCGTGCGCGTCTCTGGGATGGTGGCGCTCAGGAGCGCGACGTGCGGCCGTGTGCGAGGCTGTTTGTGTACCCGTCTGTGTGTCGTGACGGGGAGCGGTGGTGCAGCGGTTAGCGCGTTGTGCTACGAATCCGGCGACCCGGGTTCGATTCCCTCTCACGGTGACGATTATCTGAAATGGTCCTGGGCCTCCCCTAGGTCGACTCAGACTCAAATGAGTACTTGGTGCGATGTGTAAACATCGCCACTGAGGAGACAGGTGGCTGGGCGTGGTGTTGGCCACTCGCCCCCCTCGTGTGCCACAGTGCCGGCCTTCACAGGTGCTACTCGCTAACAGCACTTGCCCCTACAGCCCGTGAAGCCTTTACGGGGCACTTTGTATGCCCGTGTACCTGCGTTTACGCATGTGCGCTCGTACGTTCGCACGTACGTGTGTACGTATGCGCGGACACAAATGTATGCGTGGATGTACTTGTGTATGTGCGTGTGTACGTATGCGCGGACACAAATGTATGCGTGGATGTACTTGTGTATGTGCCACGTACGTGTGCGTCTATAAATACGCATACGTACACGTACGCGCATTTATGTGCATATCAGAACGCAGGTTTGCGTGCGTATTTACCTCTGTGTGTAGTTTATAGAGACGCACGCGTTTCGAGCCAGCCTCAAACGAGAACCTGGTGCGGTGTGGCAACATCGGTCAGCAGCTTGCAGGCTTAACAGCAACTTGCCCCTACAGCCTGTCGAAGGCTACACGGGGGAACTTTGCCTCTGTGTCCCTATGAGTGAGTGTGTGTGGGGTGACGTGCAACTCGGAACTGTGGAATGTGGCGAGGTGGCTGGTGGGATTCTGGGGTGGTGGGAGGCGGAGGGGACGCGGGATGAAGTGTAGCCCGCGCCCGTTATCCCTCATTCCCGGAGCGCCCACACACACACGGGCACACACACACAGGCACACACACACACGGGCACACACACACACGGGCACACACACACACGGGCACACACACACACAGGCACACAACAACAACCGCCATTCGCCACTAAGTGGCGGTGACGTCACCACGACGCTTGTGCCAGGCCATGTGCACCTTGAGGCCACGTGAAGTGTCGAACGCCCGCTGGCAGGAGGTCACGGGGCAGACCCAGCAGGTGCCACGGATCGACTGACTGAGATGACCGGCTGATGCACCACCTGTGCCCCATACTGTGCCAATTTGCTGTGCTTTAGCCACCCGGCGCTCCGCTCGTTGTTGTGAGCGTCGCTCCTCCGCCCTCCGTTGTTGTTGGAGGGCGACTGCCTCCAACTGCCCAGTAGCGTCCTTCACGAGCCTCCTCCACTGAGGCCGATTTTGACACCGCTGGTACCGGTCATCGGCAAGTCCACTCAGCTCCACGTCCTCCTGTACCACATCACTCCATCTCTTCTCTAGCCCGTGCCGCGCCCGTTTAGCCCCTTCGATCCGGCCGAACAAAAGCTGTTTAGGCATGCGGTGGCTGGGCATGCGGGCTACATGACCCAGCCAACGCAGCCTTGCCTGCCGGAGGAGCTCACCAAAGGGACTTTGCCCAGATCTTTCAAGGATTTGTGAGCTCCTCACACAATCCAGCCTGGTTAAACCCAGGGTGGATCGTGCACAATACCCATGGCAAACATCACCCTTCACCACCCACCATCTCCTGCATATTATCCCCGTGGATTTTTCTCCGGGTCCTCCGGTTTTCCCCCTCCACATTTAGAATCAACATCACGCGTTCAGAGTGTTTGGCTGCTTTAAGTGTCCACGTCATCAGCCATTTCAATGTGGCTATCATTTGTGAAAGCCAGGTCGCTTCTGCAAGAGCGCTACGTCGCTCAGTGGGCCATGCTTTGTGAACTAAAACAGATGTTTGAGTTTATAGACATTGCAGCAGTCAGAGACGCACACGTTTATATTGCAGAGTGGATCGTACCAGTTTCTTTTGTTCAGGGGCCTGGGAATGCGTTTGCTTTATAAAAGTGCTCTCACTTTCAATCTGCCCTTGAAACCAATCGTTAATCGAGTCCAGTCCTGCCGTCGTGTGTTTACTTAGCCACACTGGCGAAAGGTCACTCCTGACATTTCCATAACGAATGCAAGAGGCTTCATCGCATGCGAGAGAACGCCGACTCGTGCCACGTGGCACTCGACGTTCTCTTCCTCAAACGAGTCTTTGCATTTGGACGCGTAAAATAGCCGATTTAATTTCTTGCAGCAACTAAAAAGTCAGATCGTATTCGTGGAATTACCGCCCCTCCCCCCTCCGTGAGTAGCGCCTCGTGGATTTAATAATTTAATTAGGGAAGTTGCGGAGGCGGCTTTACGAGTGGCTCAAGCAACAGGGTTCACTCACCACTCTCTACACGTGACCCATCTCCACGCGCGTGTGTCCAGTTGAACGCATTGGCTTTCTCCGCGTGCAAAAGTACTCAAGAAGGAATTTGACAAGCAACCGGGCATTACAGGTCACGTGACACTACAGGTGTGCTCACACCTGAGTGCATGTGTGTGCGTGTGCGTGTGTGCATGTGTGTGCGTGTGTGCGGGTGCGTGTGTGTGAGTGTGCGTGTGTGTGTGGGCTTGTGTGTGCATGTGTGTGCGTGTGTGCGGGTGCGTGAGTGTGCGTGTGTGTGCGTGTGTGCGGGTGCGTGTGTGTGAGTGTGCGTGAGTGTGCATGTGTGTGCATGTGTGTGCGTGTGCGTCAGTGTGCGTGCGTGCGTGTATGTGCGTGTGTGTGTACGTGTGTGCGTGTGCGTGAGTGTGTGTGTGGGCGTGTGTGAGTGTGTGTGCGTGAGTGTGCGTGTGTGTACGTGTGTGCGTGAGTGGGCGTGTGTGTGCGTGAGTGGGCGTGTGTGTGCGTGTGTATGCGCGTGTGTGTGTGAGTGTGCGTGCGTGAGTGTGCGTGCGACAGTGTAGTGGTTAGCGCTACGCTGCGCTATGAACCCGGCGACACGGGTTCGATTCCCGCTCACGGCCAATACCAGTGACGATTATCTGAACCGGTCCCGGGCTTCCCCTAGGTCGACTCAGCCTCAAATGAGTACCTGGTGCGGTGTGTAAACATCGCCACTGGGGAGACAAAGGCGGCCGGGCGTGGTGCTGGCCACCCACCCCCTCGTGTGCCGTGCCGGCCTTCATAGGTGCTCGCTAACAGCACTTGCCCCTACAGTCTGTTAAGGCTACACGGGGGATCTTATGTGCGCGCAGCATCACAACAACAACATCAACAACATCAACAACACATCAGAGATATGCGGCACAACAACAACAACAATGACCCCCCCTCCCCCCGTATGGATGTAACAGGCTGTAGAGGCAAGTGCTGTTAGCGAGCACCTATGAAGGTCGGCACTGTGGCACACGAGGGGGTGGGTGGCCAGCACCACGCCCGGCCGCCTTAATCTCCCCAGCGGCGATGTTCACTGCTACACACCGCACCAACACACGCTGAAGGGGGGGAGGGGGGGGAGTTTTGAGAAATCTGTTTGATGAACGAAATGGGTTTGATAAGATGTTGAACTTATTGTTGCTTAAGCTTCTTTAAAAAATAACAATCCAACGAACAAGATGAAGAAATAATGCTGTGCATGTAAGTTGGATGATTCCTATAGACAATTGGGAACATTCGTGGTTTTATGCATTAGCACGTGAACATGTGAACCCCTAGATCACGGGTACATTGACGTGTCGCTCTTGACACTGAACACGTTTCTCCTCCTGCGGAGGGAGCTGGTAGGAACGTCGGGTTGCTCAGTCAATGGCCTGCAGGGTCAACGGCGGCGTGGTGTATTCCGCAAATATGCCCGACTGTGAGGGCGTGCACAAGCCGGCGTGAGTAGGTGAAACGTTGAGTTTTATAAGGGCACCACGGGGTGACCAGCCCCTCCTCACCCAGCCCCACCCCCCACCCAGTCCCACCCTCCCCACCCAGCCCCTCCCCTCCCAGCCCCACCCCCCACCCA
This sequence comes from Lethenteron reissneri, assembly GCF_015708825.2. Classification (NCBI taxonomy): domain Eukaryota; kingdom Metazoa; phylum Chordata; class Hyperoartia; order Petromyzontiformes; family Petromyzontidae; genus Lethenteron; species Lethenteron reissneri. Next base: position 71,827 of record NW_026891068.1, read on the forward strand.
GCCCCACCCTCCCCACCCAGCCCCTCCCAGCCCCACCCCCACCCAGCCCCTCCCCTCCCAGCCCTACCCTCCCCACCCAGCCCCTCCCTGCACGACGGACGGACGGACACAATAATCCCCTGTGGGCTGGTGTAACCAGAGGTTCCTACCAGTAACAATCTTGCCAATTGCTTGTTTTTATTTTGTATGTCTCGGCTCTGTCGTGAATAGGTGGATCCTCACGACGATGTTTGTTAACTGAATGTCACTGACAACATGACTAGGTGCAATGTATCCCACCGGCGAGGGTGAATGGTGTCGTGTGCGAAGCTGCGCAGTGGCGTGGAGTGGATCTGGGGGAGAGGCGTGAGAAGTCGCTCACATTTCATGAATGACTTTATCAAGGTCCCAGCAACACACGTGCACGCGGCGTGTGAGTGAGCGCGTTTCACAGCGCGATTTGGGCAATTAGAACACACGACGGAGTTGATTACACCTGCTTGCTTCATCAACAAAAGCCCATCAGGAAAACATTATTCTGAACGTGTTTGTGTGCATTGATTAGAGGCCGTCGATAAATGACGTCACGCACCTGGCGTGACGCTATTTATGGACGTGGGGAGCGGTAGTGCAGCGGTTATCGCGCTGCGCTAACTCAAGTGACGATTATCTGAACCGGTCCTGGGCTTCCCCTAGGTCGACTCAGCCTTAAGTGAGTACCTGGTGCGGTGTGTAAACATCGCCACTGGGGAGACAAAGGCGGCCAGGCGTGGTGCTGGCCACCCACCCCCTCGTGTAGCGTTCCGGCCTTCATAGGTGCTCGCTAACAGCACTTGCCCCTACAGTCTGTTAAGGCTATACGGGGGATCTTTGTAGGTGAGTGAGTGTCTGTCTGTGTGTGTGTGTGAGTGTAGGTGAGTGTCTGTCTGTGTGTGTGTGTGAGTGTAGGTGAGTGTCTGTCTGTGTGTGTGTGTGAGTGTAGGTGAGTGTCTGTCTGTGTGTGTGAGTGTAGGTGAGTGTCTGTCTGTGTGTGAGTGTAGGTGAGTGTCTGTCTGTGTGTGTGAGTGTAGGTGAGTGTCTGTCTGTGTGTGTGTGAGTGTCTGTGTGTGTGTGAGTGTAGGTGAGTGTCTGTGTGTGAGTGTAGGTGAGTGTCTGTGTGTGTGTGAGTGTAGGTGAGTGTCTGTGTGTGTGTGAGTGTAGGTGAGTGTCTGTCTGTGTGTGTGAGTGTAGGTGAGTGTCTGTCTGTGTGTGTGAGTGAAGGTGAGTGTCTGTCTGTGTGTGTGTGTGTGAGTGTAGGTGAGTGTCTGTCTGTGTGTGTGAGTGTAGGTGAGTGTCTGTCTGTGGTGTGTGTGTGTAGGTGAGTGTCTGTCTGTGTGTGAGTGTAGGTGAGTGTCTGTCTGTGTGTAGGTGAGTGTCTGTCTGTGTGTGTGTGTGTGAGTGTAGGTGAATGTCTGTCTGTGTGTGTGTGAGAGGTGTAGGTGAGTGTCTGTGTGTGTGTGTGAGAGTGTAGGTGAGTGTCTGTCTGTGTGTGTGTGTGAGAGTGTAGGTGAGTGTCTGTCTGTGTGTGGTGTGAGAGTGTAGGTGAGTGTCTGTCTGTGTGTGTGTGAGAGTGTAGGTGAGTGTCTGTCTGTGTGTGTGTGTGAGAGTGTAGGTGAGTGTCTGTCTGTGTGTGTGTGTGAGAGTGTAGGTGAGTGTCTGTCTGTGTGTGTGTGTGAGAGTGTAGGTGAGTGTCTGTCTCTGTGTGTGTGTGTGTGAGAGTGTAGGTGAGTGTCTGTCTCTGTGTGTGTGTGTGTGAGAGTGTAGGTGAGTGTCTGTCTCTGTGTGTGTGTGTGTGAGAGTGTAGGTGAGTGTCTGTCTGTGTGTGTGAGAGTGTAGGTGAGTGTCTGTCTGTGTGTGTGTGAGAGTGTAAGTGAGTGTCTGTCTGTGTGTGAGAGTGTAGGTGAGTGTCTGTCTGTGTGTGTGTGTGAGAGTGTAGGTGAGTGTCTGTCTGTGTGTGTGTGTGAGAGTGTAGGTGAGTGTCTGTCTGTGTGTGTGTGTGAGAGTGTAGGTGAGTTTCTGTCTGTGTGTGTGTGTGTGAGAGTGTAGGTGAGTGTCTGTCTGTGTGTGTGTGTGAGAGTGTAGGTGAGTGTCTGTCTCTGTGTGTGTGTGTGTGAGAGTGTAGGTGAGTGTCTGTCTCTGTGTGTGTGTGTGTGAGAGTGTAGGTGAGTGTCTGTCTCTGTGTGTGTGTGTGTGAGAGTGTAGGTGAGTGTCTGTCTGTGTGTGTGTGTGAGTGTAGGTGAGTGTCTGTGTGTGTGGTGTGAGAGTGTAGGTGAGTGTCTGTCTGTGTGTGTGTGTGAGAGTGTAGGTGAGTGTCTGTCTGTGTGTGTGTGTGAGAGTGTAGGTGAGTGTCTGTCTGTGTGTGTGTGAGAGTGTAGGTGAGTGTCTGTCTGTGTGTGTGTGTGAGAGTGTAGGTGAGTGTCTGTCTGTGTGTGTGTGTGTGAGAGTGTAGGTGAGTGTCTGTCTGTGTGTGTGTGTGAGAGTGTAGGTGAGTGTCTGTCTCTGTGTGTGTGTGTGTGAGAGTGTAGGTGAGGTGTCTGTCTCTGTGTGTGTGTGTGTGAGAGTGTAGGTGAGTGTCTGTCTCTGTGTGTGTGTGTGTGAGAGTGTAGGTGAGTGTCTGTCTGTGTGTGTGAGAGTGTAGGTGAGTGTCTGTCTGGTGTGTGTGTGAGAGTGTAGGTGAGTGTCTGTCTGTGTGTGTGTGTGAGTGTAGGTGAGTGTCTGTCTGTGTGTGTGGTTGTAGGTGAGTGTCTGTCTGTGTGTGTGTGTAGGTGAGTGTCTGTCTGTGTGTGAGTGTAGGTGAGTGTCTGTCTGTGTGTGTGAGTGTAGGTGAGTGTCTGTCTGTGTGTAGGTGAGTGTCTGTCTGTGTGTGTGTGTGTGAGTGTAGGTGAGTGTCTGTCTGTGTGTGTGAGAGTGTAGGTGAGTGTCCTGTCTGTGTGTGTGTTGTGAGAGTGTAGGTGAGTGTCTGTCTGTGTGTGTGGTGTGAGAGTGTAGGTGAGTGTCTGTTCTGTTGTGTGTGTGAGAGTGTAGGTGAGTGTCTGTCTGTGTGTGTGTGTGAGAGTGTAGGTGAGTGTCTGTCTGTGTGTGTGTGTGTGTGAGAGTGTAGGTGAGTGTCTGTCTCTGTGTGTGTGTGTGTGAGAGTGTAGGTGAGTGTCTGTCTGTGTGTGTGAGAGTGTAGGTGAGTGTCTGTCTGTGTGTGTGTGAGAGTGTAGGTGAGTGTCTGTCTGTGTGTGTGTGTGAGTGTAGGTGAGTGTCTGTCCTGTGTGTGTGTGTGTGTAGGTGAGTGTCTTCTGTGTGTGTGTGTAGGTGAGTGTCTGTCTGTGTGTGAGTGTAGGTGAGTGTCTGTCTGTGTGTGTGAGTGTAGGTGAGTGTCTGTCTGTGTGTAGGTGAGTGTCTGTCTGTGTGTGTGTGTGTGAGTGTAGGTGAGTGTCTGTCTGTGTGTGTGAGAGTGTAGGTGAGTGTCTGTCTGTGTGTGTGTGTGAGAGTGTAGGTGAGTGTCTGTCTGTGTGTGTGTGTGAGAGTGTAGGTGAGTGTCTGTCTGTGTGTGTGTGAGAGTGTAGGTGAGTGTCTGTCTGTGTGTGTGTGTGAGAGTGTAGGTGAGTGTCTGTCTGTGTGTGTGTGTGTGGTGAGAGTGTAGGTGAGTGTCTGTCTGTGTGTGTGTGTGAGAGTGTAGGTGAGTGTCTGTCTCTGTGTGTGTGTGTGTGTGAGAGTGTAGGTGAGTGTCTGTCTCTGTGTGTGTGTGTGTGAGAGTGTAGGTGAGTGTCTGTCTCTGTGTGTGTGTGTGAGTGTAGGTGAGTGTCTGTCTGTGTGTGGTGTGAGAGTGTAGTGAGTGTCTGTGGTGGTGTGAGAGTGTAGGTGAGTGTCTGTCTGTGTGTGTGTGTGTGAGAGTGTAGGTGAGGTGTCTGTCTGTGTGTGTGTGAGAGTGTAGGTGAGTGTCTGTCTGTGTGTGTGTGTGAGAGTGTAGGTGAGTGTCTGTCTGTGTGTGTGTGTGTGAGAGTGTAGGTGAGTGTCTGTTCTGTGTGTGTGTGTGATGAGGTGTAGGTGAATGTCCTGTCTCTGTGTGTGTGTGTGTGAGAGTGTAGGTGAGTGTCCTGTCTCTGTGTGTGTGTGTGTGAGAGTGTAGGTGAGTGTCTGTCTCTGTGTGGTGTGTGGTGAGGAGGGTAAGGGTGAGTGTCTGTCTGTGTGTGTGAGAGTGTAGGTGAGTGTCTGTCTGTGTGTGTGTGGAGAGTGTAGGTGAGTGTCTGTCTGTGTGTGGTGTGTGAGTGTAGGTGAGTGTCTGTCTGTGTGTGCGTGGGTGAGTGTAGGTGAGTGTCTGTCTGTGTGTGCGTATGTGAGTGTAGGTGAGTGTCTGTCTGTGTGTGTTGTGTGAGTGTAGGGGAGTGTCTGTCTGTGTGTGTGAGTGTAGGTGAGTGTCTGTCTGTGTGTGTGTGAGTGTAGGTGAGTGTCTGTCTGTGTGAGTGTAGGTGAGTGTCTGTCTGTGTGTGTGTGTGTGAGTGTAGGTGAGTGTCTGTGTGTGTGTGTGTGTAAGTGTAGGTGAGTGTCTGTCTGGTGTGTGTGTGAGTGTAGGTGAGTGTCTGTGTGTGTGTGAGTGTAGGTGAGTGTCTGTCTGTGTGTGTGAGTGTAGGTGAGTGTCTGTCTGTGTGTGTGTGTGTAAGTGTAGGTGAGTGTCTGTCTGTGTGTGTGTAAGTGTAGGTGAGTGTCTGTCTGTGTGTGTGTGTAAGTGTAGGTGAGTGTCTGTCTGTGTGTGTGTGTAAGTGTAGGTGAGTGTCTGTCTGTGTGTGTGTGTGTAAGTGTAGGTGAGTGTCTGTCTGTGTGTGTGTGTGTAAGTGTAGGTGAGTGAGTGTCTGTGTGTGTGTGTGAGTGTAGGTGAGTGAGTGTCTGTACCGGGGGAATTTCCATCTGGTACAGATGTAGTGTTGTAAAGGACGGACTTCTAAACTTCTTTATGGCACACACTGTTTATTATCTTGACACACAGTCTCCTGACCCTGCACAGCTCACACTCACTCCTCGCTCCTATTCTACGAAGGTACAGCCTTCGGACTTGCTGTCTATCTAATCTCCCCGCTAGCCTAGCGTCCTCCGGCTGGGACCTAGGGGAGGCACACGGACCCGCCGCTGGCCCGGCGGGTCCCCGACCTCTGGTCGCTCAGGACCTTCGCCCTCACACGGGCGGGAAGGCTGGGAGCCAGGGTCCTATCCAGGACCTATCTCCCCTGACCACTGGTGACACTGAGCCCCAGCCCTGACAAGGGCTGGAAGGCTTGGTCCAGGGTCCTAGCTGTCTTCAGCCGACTTGGGTCTTCGTGTAGCAGAACTCGCCAAGAGCTCTCAGCGCTCCGGCTTTTATACCTGTTCGTGGCCGGGTTGTCCAATCCCCGCCCACCTTGCGGGACCCTCCGATTGGTCCTTCCCAATCTGGCGTTTGGATCCTACCTCACCCCATTTGACCCTGACCGTTTGATTGAGCGGGAAAACATTGTTTACGATCTGCTCTCTCAGTTTGCGAACAGCGAGTAGTTAACACCACTACACAGATATAATGGGAGGCTGATCGACGCCCGGGTGCGATCAAGGGATGGCTCCCTATTGGTCAACCACGTTATGTATGCCGATGATTTGGTAATAGCTGCTCATTCAGAAGAGGAGTTGGAGACGCTGCTGCTGATACTGGAGCGTGCCACTATGAGGTGGGGCCTTACCATCAGCCCCACCAAAACTAAGCACCTGCCTGGGTATTTTGTACCATCGGACACTCCACCCCCACAACAGTTTATCAGCAGAAGTCTCACTCCGAATTAGTCGAGCGGCAATATCTTTTCATCGGTTGCGTAACGCTGTGTGGAAGCTACCTGGTCTGTCGCTCCACACAAAGCTTCAGGTCTTCTCGGCCACGGTCATTCCCTCCCTTCTCTACGCTTCGCCGGTTGGAAACATTTAGGCTGGCCTGCCTACGATCCATCCTGGGTTTCAACCAGGCTGGATTGTGTGAGGAGCTCACAAATCCTTGAAAGATCTGGGCAAAGTCCCATCGGTGAGCTCCTCCGGCAGGCAAGGCTGCGTTGGCTGGGTCATGTAGCCCGCATGCCCAGCCACCGCATGCCTTAACAGCTTTTGTTCGGCCGGATCGAGGGGGCTAAACGGGCGCGGCACGGACTAGAGAAGAGATGGAGTGATGTGGTACAAGAGGACGTGGAGCTGAGTGGACTTGCCGATGACTGGTACCAGCGGTGTCAAGATCGGCCTCTGTGGAGGAGGCTCGTGAAGGATGCTACTGGGCAGTTGGAGGCAGTTTCCCTCCAACAACAACGGAGGGCGGAGGAGCGACGCTCACAACAACGAGCGGAGCGCCGGGTGGCTAAAGCACAGCAAGTTGGTACAGTAGGGAGCACAGGTGGTGCATCAGCCAGTCATCTCGGTCATCTCGGTCAGTCGACCCGTGGCACCTGGGTCTGCCCCGTGACCTCCTGCCAGCGGGCGTTCGACACTTCACGTGGCCTCAAGGTGCACACTTAGTAGCGAATGGCGGTTGTCTGTCACTGTGTGTGTGTCACTGTGTGTGTGTGGTGTAGGTGCTGCTGCTGCGTGTGCGAGGTGGTGTGGCTCGACTCGTCACAGCGGCAGTGGAGGAGCCGCGCGCCGCGAGATGTCGCGCGCCAGCGCCTCGGCCACGCGGCAGACGGCGCCACGTAGCGCGTGCGTTCGCCGCTGGGCACCATCGCACCGCCCCCCATCCCCCCTGCTCCTCCTCATCGCTGCTGCTCTCGCGGTGGCCTTCTACTCGCGAGTGGGGTAAGAGAGATCGCCGTCGTTGAGAAGCCAGGCTCGTCGCGCGGTGTCGTGACGGGGGCTGCGGTGGCGATGTCGGGTCAATGAATGGCGACGCGTCACTGTGAAGATCGTCGAGGGAGAAGTCTGCACGCCACTGCTGCTGCCGCTGCTGCCGCTGCTGCTGCGTTCGCTCGCGCTGGTCACGGCGCGCCGGGCGGCTGTCCGTCCACGCGCCCGTCTGTGCGTCCGTCTGCCTTCCCCATCGCCGCAGGGCGCTGTCCGCGGTCGTGGCACCGGGCGCGAACATCATCCTGCGGCAAGATTCCGGGACTGTCGCCACGGCAGCGGGCGCTGTGCCGGAGCCGTCCGGACGCGATGGTCGCGGGTCGGCGAGGGCGCGCGGCTGGGAATCGGCGAGTGCCGGCACCAGTTTCCGATTCAGCCGCTGGAATTGCTCGGCGCTGCGTGAGGAGACGGTGTTCGGCCAGGAACTCCCAGGCGGTGAGCGCCCCGACTCAGCGTCAGTTCGGCAGAGGAGTGGACCGCGGCGCCTGTGCGTCTCTCTCTGAATTCTAGAACTCGCAACGCAGCACGTTTCTTATTTAGTTTTAAAGTGTGTTCATTTCTCAATCGTGGGCAGTCCTCTGCCTAGAACAGGAAAAAAGAACAGGAGAAATCATGACCACAACCCGAACAGGTGATCCTATTGTAAACAACCAGTGCCTGCACCACTCTCCTTACAGCAGGTGCACCGAGTATGAAACACGAGAAACATTGCCATCCTACACACAACCTTGAGCGAAGAGGTTTCCCGTCGCCAGGGAAGGAACACGGATCCGCCTACCCTCACAGCGGAGGTGTCCTCAAACTCTGTGCATTTCATCCTCCGCCACACGGGGGTGGAGGCCACCGCCATTCTCGTTTGCGGCGTCACTGCCCACCGTCTGTCTCCACCTCCACTACCCTTTCCAACGGCCACCTGGCAAGGTGGTGGACTTGGAGAGGTGACATACAGGTGCCCTTAATCACTCTCCTGCGCGCCGTCCACAGGGCCGCCTCCTTCACGGCGCCTACGACGGCCCACGCCTGAGCCCAGACCTCCCCCGCCCTCTGTCTGAACATCCCCCAAATTGTATTGGGCAATGTGGCCTTTACCGGACAAAAATGAGGCAGCAGAGGCTGACATAACTCCCACACCTCCCGAGCAAATGGGCACTGAGGTGTGAGCCGTGCTCTCACCCAGACCGCAGCCTCTCGGGCAATCAGGAGAGCGGGCCAATCTTCATTCCAGCCTGTCCCAGGCCGCCAGGCAGGATACATCCCGTTGCCTTTTCGTCAGGGCTGCCGATGTTACGTTTTTCCAAAGTTGTCGGTGCACGGCACCCGCTGCACCGAGCACCTCTGTACAAGCCTCCTTCTTAGACATCTCCGCCAGGACGTCCCTGGGAATCCACGACCTCCCGTGTCTGGGCCGGCTCATGCTTCACGATGTGTTTGCTTACTGCCGGTACACAACCACCCTTAAGCCAAGCCAGGGTGGGTGTTGCGCGGCAACGAAGCCATCTCACGCTTCCTCACATTTATCTTAGATCCCGAGGCCAAAAATAATCTATCCGCGAGTCCTAGGGCCTCGTATACCGAGGAGACATCCCCACTGAAAATGACGACATCGTCCATATACATGGCTATTTGTGCTGGCTCCCTACACCCCTTAAATCCACTGATTTCCCCTGACCGCCTGGGCAAAGGGCTCCATTCACAACATGACTCACACCGGTGACATTGGGAGACACCCCTGTCGCACACCTGACCCAGTTGGTATCTCCTCAGAGAGGACTCCATTTATCAGCAGGCTGCCCGCGAGCTTATGATGCAGCAGTTGCCTTACAACCCCCCTGGTGCGTGCGCTCCCCCACACGAGCAGGTAGCCGAGAAGCGGCCTTCCAGCACGCGGTGATCTCGGCCGCCGTGGCGTACGCCATCACGGCGGCGTGCGGCCGGGGCGACCGGAGCGAGTGCGGCTGCGACGGCGCCAAGCGGGGCGGCTTCTACGACGCGCAGGGGGGCTGGCGCTGGGGCGGCTGCTCGGCCGACCTCAGC
>NW_026891069.1:0-162342 GCF_015708825.2 Lethenteron reissneri
CCATGTTAAACTATCGGGTCCCATATTAAATATATAGGTCCCTACTCCCATATTAACTATAGGGTCTACTCACCATGAAACTATAGGGTTCCATGTTAACTATGGGTCCACCTCCCATGGTAAAACTATAGGTTCCATGTTAAACTATAGGGTCCTACTCCCATGTTAAACTATAGGGTCCCCATGTTAAACTATAGGGTCCCACTCCCCATGTTAAACTATAGGGTTCCCATGTTAAACTATAGGGTCCTACTCCCCATGGTTACACTATAGGGGCCCTCCCCATTCCTATAGGTTCCCCCCATGTGACACTATAGGGTCCCACTCACCATGTTACACTATAGGGTCCCACTCCCCATGTTACACTATAGGGTCCCACTCCCCATGTTACACTATAGGGTCCCACTCCCCATGTTACACTATAGGGTCCCACTCCCCATGTACTATAGGTCCCACCCCATGTTACACTATAGGGTCCCACTCACCATGTTACACTATAGGGTCCCACTCACCATGTTACACTATAGGGTCCCACTCACCATGTTACACTATAGGGTCCCACTCCCCATGTTACACTATAGGGTCCCACTCACCATGTTACACTATAGGGTCCCACTCACCATGTTACACTATAGGGTCCCACTCCCCATGTTAAACTATAGGGTCCCACTCCCCATGTTACACTATAGGGTCCCACTCCCATGTTACACTATAGGGTCCCACTCCCCATGTTACACTATAGGGTCCCACTCCCCATGTTAAACTATAGGGTCCCACTCCCCATGTTAAACTATAGGGTCCCACTCCCCATGTTAAACTATAGGGTCCCACTCCCCATGTTACACTATAGGGTCCCACTCCCCATGTTAAACTATAGGGTCCCACTCCCCATGTTACACTATAGGGTCCCACTCCCCATGTTACACTATAGGGTCCCACTCCCCATGTTACACTATAGGGTCCCACTCCCCATGTTACACTATAGGGTCCCACTCACCATGTTAAACTATAGGGTCCCACTCCCCATGTTACACTATAGGGTCCCACTCTCCATGTTAAACTATAGGGTCCTACTCCCCATGTTAAACTATAGGGTCCCACTCCCCATGTTAAACTATAGGGTCCCACTCCCCATGTTAAACTATAGGGTCCTACTCCCCATGTTAAACTATAGGGTCCCACTCCCCATGTTAAACTATAGGGTCCCACTCCCCATGTTAAACTATAGGGTCCTACTCCCCATGTTAAACTATAGGGTCCCACTCCCCATGTTAAACTATAGGGTCCCACTCTCCATGTTAAACTATAGGGTCCTACTCCCCATGTTAAACTATAGGGTCCCACTCCCCATGTTAAACTATAGGGTCCCACTCCCCATGTTAAACTATAGGGTCCTACTCCCCATGTTAAACTATAGGGTCCCACTCCCCATGTTAAACTATAGGGTCCCACTCTCCATGTTAAACTATAGGGTCCTACTCCCCATGTTAAACTATAGGGTCCCACTCCCCATGTTAAACTATAGGGTCCCACTCTCCATGTTAAACTATAGGGTCCTACTCCCCATGTTAAACTATAGGGTCCCACTCCCCATGTTACACTATAGGGTCCCACTCTCTATCGGGCACAACCCCCTTTGCCCCGCCCCCTTTCTCGCCCCGCCCTTCCAGCCACGCCCCGCCCCCTTAAACCACGCCCCCCTACCTCGCCCCGCCCCGCCCCCCTACCCCCCACACCAGCATCCGGTTCCGGTCAGAAGTCTGTGCGCGCGCGCGCGCGCTCACTCCCCCCCCCCAATATGGCGGCCGTCGCTCTCACCTCGTCCACCACTACCACCTCAACCACAACAACAACAACAACAACCACCTCAACAACCTCCTCATCATCGTCCACCTCGTCAACATCGTCCACCACATCGTCGTCGTCTACGGCGGCTGCGGCGGGAGCGACAGCGGCGGCTATGGCGGGAGACGCCGTGACTCCTGCGGTGATGGGGAGAGACGCTGAGGCTACGGATGGTGGTGGTGGTGGTGGTGGAGGAGAGGTGGAGACGAGGGTGGACGTCGGAGGAGTCTATCTGTGTCGGAGGGCTGACGGGGCCTGGCGTGAGTATTCGCGGTGTCGTGGTGGTGGTGATAGTGGTGGTGGAGGTAGTGGTGGAGGTGGTAGTGGAGGTGGTAGTGGAGGAGGTAGTGGTGGAGGTGGTGGAGGTGGTGGTGGAGGTGGAGGAGGTGGTAGTGGTGGTGGTGGTGGTGGAGGAGGAGGTGGTGGTGGTGAAGGAGGTGGTGGAGGTAGTGGAGGTGGTGGTGATGGAGTTGGTTGAGGTAGTGGTGGAGATGGTGGTGGTGATGGTGGTGGTCATAGTGGTTGTTGAGGTGGTGGTTGAGGTGGTGGTGGAGGAGGTGGTATACACCAGGCGAGGTAGTCAACATCTCACCACGATGAGAGAAACACAGACTCCAAATTAAAAGCAGGACCCACGACCTCCTGTATACCAGGCGAGGTAGTCAACATCTCACCACGGCGATAGAGACACAGACTCCAAATATACCACAGGACCCACGACCTCCTGTAGACCAAGCGAGGTAGTCAACATCTCAACCCGGGGAGAGAGAGACTCCAAATTAAAAGCAGGACCCACGACCTCCTGTAGACCAAGCGAGGTAGTCAACATCTCAACCCGGGGAGAGAGAGACTCCAAATTAACAGCAGGACTCACGACCTCCTGTAGACCAGGTGAGGTAGTCAACGTCTCACCACGGGGAGAGAGAGACGCAGACTCCAAATATACAGCAAGACCACGACCTCCTGTAGACCAAGCGAGGTAGTCAACATCTCAGGCGAGGTAGTCAACATCTCAGGCGAGTGTAAATGTGGTCGCTAATACCGTGTTGTCGCGGCATCTCTTCAAAAAGGTTCGCGACTCGATCAGGTGGGGGGAGCCTTTCTTGTTAAAGGCTCTAACAGATGTGTGTGGAAACCCTCCCCGTAGTGGCGGTTCAATCTTCATTTGAAGATTTCGTGACTGCCGTTTGTTCCACCCGATGAGGATTGCTTGTGTTGCGATCGAAACGTCGTGATTTGTTTTATTTGTCTACCTACGTGGACTTTACCGAAAGAACCAAAGAGTATGGATCCCTGCAGTCACGAAAGGTTCAAATCACATGTTTATAGTTTTGATGGTACTGAGATGGATCCGCGCTACCCTGGGTGTTACCTTGGGCTCACACGCGTGTCCGCATGTTTCTGTGTGTCCCTGTCTCCCCGTGTGTCTCCCCGTGTGTCTCTCAGTGTGTCTCCCCTTCTGTCTCACTGTGTGTCTCCCAATGTGTCTCACCGTGTGTCTCTCCGTGTGTCTCCCCGTGTGTCTCTGTCTCTCCGTGCGTCTCCCCGTGCGTCTCACCGTGTGTCTCCCCGTGTGTCTGTCTTTGTGTCTCTCCGTGTGTCTCTGTCTCTCCGTGTGTCTCCAGACTCAGCGGAGGTGATCCAGAAGCGAGTGAATGAGCAGGAGGAGAGGGACGAGTTTTATGTCCACTACGTGGGATGTGAGTCCATCGCTCGCTCACTCGCTCGTTCGCACGCTCACTCGCTCGCTCTCACTCACTCACTCGTTCACTCACTCACCCACCCACTCGTTCACTCACCCACTCACTCACCCATTCACTCACCCACTCACTCACCCATTCACTCACCCACTCACCCACTCAACTCACCCACCCACTCACCCACCCCTCACCCACCCGCTCGCCCACCCGCTCACCCACCCGCTCACTCACCCACCCACTCACCGACCCACTCACTCACCTGCTCACTCACCCACTCACCCACCCACCTACTCACTCACCCACTCACCCACCCACTCATTCACCCACTCACCCACCCACCCCTCACCCACTCACCCCTCACCCACTCACTCACGCACCCACTCGCCCACCCGCTCACCCACCCGCTCACTCACCCGCTCACCCACCCGCTCACCGACCCACTCACTCACCTACTCACCCACTCATTCACCCACTCATTCACTCACCCACCCATTCACCCACCCACCTACTCACTCACCCGCTCACCCACTCACTCACCTACTCACCCACTCATTCACTCACCCATCCACTCACTCACCCGCTCACCCACTCACTCACCTACTCACCCACTCATTCACTCACCCATCCACTCACCCACCCACTCACCCACCCACCCACTCACCTACTCACCCACCCACTCACCCACCCCCTCTCCCCGTAGTCAACCGTCGTCTGGACGAATGGGTGGGCAAGGACCGCCTGGCGCTCACCCAGACGCTGAAGGAGGCTGCTCAGCAGAAGAGCGCCAGCGGTGGTGGTGGCGCTGGTGGTGGCACCGGCAGTGAGCGCCACCCGGGGGAGCGCTCGGAGCCGGCGGGCGAGCGCAAGATCACCCGCAACCAGAAGCGCAAGCACGACGAGATCAACCACGTGCAGAAGGTGGGCGCGGGGCGGGGAGAGTACAGCCCGCTCAGCCGCTCGCTCTCTCGCTCACTCACCCGCTCGCTCACCCGCTCACTCCAGCGCTCCCTCGCTCAGCCGCTCGCTCACCCACTTGCTCGGTCGGTCGCTTGCTCAGCCGCTCGCTCACCCACTTGCTCGGCCGCTCGCTCGTTTGCTCAGCCGCTCGCTCACTCACCCGATCGCTCACTCAACCACTCCCTCACTCAGCCGCTCGCTCACTCACTCGCTTAGCTGCTCACTCACCCGCTCGCTCAGCCGCTCGCTCACTCAGCCGCTCGCTCACTCGGCCGCTCGCTCAGCTGATCGTTCACTCGCTCGCTCAGCCACTCGCTCACTTAGTCGCTCGCTCGCTCACTCAGCCGCTCACTCACCCGCTTGCTCAGCCGCTCGCTCAGCCGCTCGCTCGCTCGGCCACTCATTCAGCCACTCACTCGCTCAGCCCCTTGGTTCGGTCAGCCGCTTACGCACTCAACCGTCCGCTCACCTGCTCATTCAGCCACTCCCACGCTCAGCCACTTGCTCGTTCAGCCGCTTGCTCACCCGCTCGCTCAGGCGCTCGGTCGCTCGCCCGTTCACCCGCTTGTTAGCGAGTGATGATGATGATGGCGGCGATGGTGGTGATGGAGGCAGTGGTGGCGATGGCGATGATGGTGGTGGTGGTGGTGATGTTTTTCTGTGTGTCCAGACCTACGCCGAGATGGACCCCACGACAGCCGCCTTGGAGAAAGAGCATGAAGCGGTGGGTACACGATGGCCGTGTGGGTGGGGTTCACGATGGCCGTGTGGGTGGGTGGGGTTCACGATGGCCGTGTCACTGGGTGGGGTTCACGACGGCCGTGTGGGTGGGTGGGGTTCACGATGGCCGTGTGGGTGGGTGGGGTTCACGACGGCCGTGTGGGTGAGTGGGGTTCACGATGGCCGTGTGGGTGGGTGGGGTTCACGACGGCCGTGTCACTGGGTGGGGTGGGGTTCACGATGGCCGTGTCACTGGGTGGGGTTCATGATGGCCGTGTGGGTGGGTGGGGTTCACGATGGCCGTGTGGGTGAGTGGGGTTCACGATGGCCGTGTGGGTGGGTGGGGTTCACGATGGCCGTGTGGGTGAGTGGGGTTCACGATGGCCGTGTGGGTGGGTGGGGTTCACGATGGCCGTGTGGGTGGGTGGGGTTCACGATGGCCGTGTGGGTGGGTGGGGTTCACGACGGCCGTGTGGGTGAGTGGGGTTCACGATGGCCGTGTGGGTGGGTGGGGTTCACGACGGCCGTGTGGGTGAGTGGGGTTCACGATGGCCGTGTGGGTGGGTGGGGTTCACGATGGCCGTGTGGGTGGGTGGGGTTCACGACGGCCGTGTGGGTGGGTGGGGTTCACGACGGCCATGTGGGTGAGTGGGGTTCACGATGGCCGTGTGGGTGGGTGGGGTTCACGAAGGCCATGTGGGTGGGTGGGGTTCACGACGGCCATGTGGGTGAGTGGGGTTCACGATGGCCGTGTGGGTGGGTGGGGTTCACGATGGCCGTGTGGGTGGGTGGGGTTCACGATGGCCGTGTGGGTGGGTGGGGTTCACGACGGCCGTGTGGGTGAGTGGGGTTCACGATGGCCGTGTGGGTGGGTGGGGTTCACGATGGCCGTGTGGGTGGGTGGGGTTCACGACGGCCGTGTGGGTGGGTGGGGTTCACGGTGGCCGTGTGGGTGGGTGGGGTTCACGATGGCCGTGTGGGTGAGTGGGGTTCACGACGGCCGTGTGGGTGGGTGGGGTTCATGACGGCCGTGTGGGTGGGTGGGGTTCACGATGGCCGTGTGGGTGAGTGGGGTTCACGATGGCCGTGTGGGTGGGTGGGGTTCACGATGGCCGTGTGGGTGAGTGGGGTTCACGATGGCCGTGTGGGTGGGTGGGGTTCACGGTGGCCGTGTGGGTGAGTGGGGTTCACGATGGCCATGTGGGTGAGTGGGGTTCACGATGGCCGTGTGGGTGGGTGGGGTTCACGGTGGCCGTGTGGGTGAGTGGGGTTCACGATGGCCATGTGGGTGAGTGGGGTTCACGATGGCCGTGTGGGTGGTGAGTGGGTGGGGTTCACGATGGTAGCTGTGTCACTGGGTGGGGTTCACGGTGGCCGTGTGGGTGAGTGGGGTTCACGACGGCCGTGTGGGTGGGGTTCACGATGGCCGTGTCACTGGGTGGGGTTCACGATGGCCGTGTGGGTGGGTGGAGTTCACGACGGCCGTGTCACTGGGTGGGGTTCACGATGTCCGTGTGGGTGGGTGGGGTTCACGATGTCCGTACGTGTCACTGTCCGTGTCGCTCCCCACCCCCCTCACCTCCCCCCCTATCCGCGTGTAGATCACCAAGGTAAAGTACGTGGACAAGATCCAGGTGGGGCGCTACGAGATCGACGCCTGGTACTTCTCGCCGTTCCCCGACGAGTACGGCAAGCAGCCGCGCCTGTGGGTGTGCGAGTTCTGCCTCAAGTACATGAAGCTGGAGACCAGCTACCGCATGCACCTGGTGAGCGGGTGGGTGGTGAGGGGGGTGAGGTGCTCACCTGGTGAGGGGGTTTGTCTGGTGAGGAGTAGGAGGGAGGAAGAGATGGTGGGCTCAGCCACTACTCACCCCAGCACTCACCCCACTACTCACCCACTACTCACCCCACCATTCACCCCACCGCTCACCCACTACTCACCCCACTGCTCACCCACTACTCACCCCACCACTCACCCACCATTCACCCCACCACTCACCCCAGCACTCACCCCACCACTCACCACTCACCATTCACCCCGCCACTCACCCCCCAACTAACCACTCACCCCACCACTCACCCCCCCCCTCACCCCCCCCCTCACCCCCCCCCCTCACCCCCCCCCTCACCCCCCCCCCCTCACCCCCCCCCCCTCACCCCCCCCCCCCTCACCCCCCCCCTCCCCCCCCCCAGACTCAGTGCCAGTGGAGGCAGCCTCCCGGCAAGGAGATCTACCGCAAGTTGAACATCTCCGTGTACGAGGTGGACGGCAGGGACCACAAGGTGATGGTGGTGATGGTGGTGGTGGTGGTGATGGTGGTGGTGGTGGTGATGGTGGTGATGGTGGTGATGGTGGTGGAGGTGATGGTGGTGATGGTGTTGATGGTGGTGGTGATGGTGGTGATGATGGTGGAGGTGGTGGAGGTGGTGGTGGTGATGGTGGTGGTGGTGGTGATGGTGGTGATGGTGGTGGAGGTGGTGATGGTGGTGGTGATGGTGGTGGAGGTGGTGATGGTGGTGATGGTGGTGGAGGTGGTGATGGTGGTGATGGTGGTGGAGGTGGTGGTGGTGATGGTGGTGGAGGTGGTGATGGTGGTGATGGTGGTGGAGGTGGTGGTGGTGATGGTGGTGGTGGTGGTGATGGTGGTGATGGTGTTGATTATGGTGGTGGTGATGGTGGTGATGATGGTGATGATGATGGTGGTGATGGTGGTGGAGGTGGTGATGGTGGTGGTGATGGTGATGATGATGGTGGTGATGGTGGTGGAGGTGGTGATGGTGGTGATGATGATGGTGGTGGTGGTGGTGGAGGTGGTGATGGTGGTGGTGATGGTGGTGGAGGTGGTGGTGGTGATGGTGGTGGTGGTGGTGATGGTGGTGATGGTGTTGATTATGGTGGTGGTGATGATGGTGGTGATGGTGGTGGAGGTGGTGATGGTGGTGATGGTGGTGGAGGTGGTGGTGGTGATGGTGGTGATGGTGGTGGAGGTGGTGATGGTGGTGATGGTGGTGGAGGTGGTGATGGTGGTGATGGTGGTGGAGGTGGTGGTGGTGGTGATGGTGGTGATGGTGTTGATTATGGTGGTGGTGATGGTGGTGATGATGGTGATGATGATGGTGGTGATGGTGGTGGAGGTGGTGATGGTGGTGGTGATGGTGGTGGAGGTGGTGATGGTGATGGTGGTGATGGTGGTGATGGTGTTGATTATGGTGGTGGTGATGATGGTGGTGATGGTGGTGGAGGTGGTGATGGTGGTGATGGTGGTGGAGGTGGTGATGGTGGTGATGGTGGTGGAGGTGGTGATGGTGGTGATGGTGGTGGTGGTGATGGTGTTGATTATGGTGGTGGTGATGGTGGTGATGATGGTGATGATGATGGTGGTGATGGTGGTGGAGGTGGTGATGGTGGTGGTGATGGTGGTGGAGGTGGTGATGGTGGTGGTGATGGTGGTGATGGTGGTGGTGATGGTGGTGATGGTGGTGGTGGTGATGGTGGTGGTGATGGTGATGGTGGTGGTGGTGGTGATGGTGGTGATGATGGTGGTGGTGGTGATGGTGGTGATGGTGGTGGTGGTGATGGTAGTGGTGATGGTGGTGATGGTGGTGGTGGTGATGATGGTGGTGGTGATGGTGGTGATGTTGATGATGATGATGTTGATGATGGTGGTAGTGATGATGATGGTGGTGGTGGTGATGGTGGTGATGGGGTGGTGATGATGATGATGTTGATGATGTTGATGATGGTGGTAATGATGATGATGGTGGTGGTGGTGGTGGTAGTGGAGGTGGTGGTGATGGTGGTGATGTTGATGGTGGTAGTGGTAGTGTGATGATGATGGTAGTGATGGTGATGATGCTAGTGGTGATGGTGATTATGGTGATGATGGTAGTGATGGGGATGATGGTGGTGATGGTGATGCTGGTGTAACGGGTTCCGGAGACACTTGTAGAGGTAACTTCTTTATTACAACACAACACTCCAACAGTCCTGATACTCTGTTACAGCCTAGGTACACAGCCTAGGTACACAGCCTAGATACACTACTCTGGCTACGCTCTGGAACTCGCCCTCACAAGGTCGTAGAGTCGGGAGTTCCAGAGTCCCAGCGCTGGCTCTCACAACATCCCAGGGTCTTCAGATGGCTGGTCGTGGGTCTTGGGTCTTGAGTTACAACTCGCCCCGATCGTCCAGGGAGCTCCCCTTTTTATGCCTAGTCCAACGAGGGGTGGGGCCGTGTGCGCCACCAGACATCCCACAGAGCACACACAGCCCCCCCCCCGTTGGCTGCGCCATAAGGCTTAAGCGCCTGGGAACCCAGCGCCTGGCGCCCAGAGGCTTAAGCGTCTGGACCCACCTGGGAACCCAGAGCCCCCAGCAGCCCCTCCCTTCTTATGTCACTACACTGGTGATGATGATGGTGATGGTGGTTGTGATGGTGGTGATGTTGATGGTGGTAGTGATGATGATGATGGTGGTAGTGATGGTGGTGATGGTTGCCCCGCAGATCTACTGCCAGAACCTGTGTCTGCTGGCGAAGCTCTTCCTGTAGCAGTGATGGTGGTGATGATGATGGTGGTAGTGATGATGATGATGATGATAGTGATGATGTAGGTAGTGATGATGATGGTGGTGATGTTGGTGATGGTTGTGATGATGTAGGTAGTGATGATGATGATGATAGTGATGATGATGATGTTGGTGATGATGATGATGGTGATGTTGATGATGGTAGTGATGATGATGATGATAGTGATGATGATGATGATGGTGGTGATGGTTACCCCGCAGATCTACTGCCAGAACCTGTGTCTGCTGGCGAAGCTCTTCCTGGACCACAAGACGCTCTACTTTGACGTGGAGCCGTTCATCTTCTACGTCCTCACCGAGGTCGACCGCCTCGGCGCTCACCTCGTCGGTTACTTCTCTAAGGTGCGAGAGAGGAGGTGGTGGTGGTGGAGGTGGTGGTGGTGGAGGTGGTGCAGGTGATGGAGGAGGTGGTGGTGGTGAAGGTTGTGGTGCAGGTGGTGGTGGTGGTGGAGGTGATGATGGTGGTGGTGGTGGAGGTGGTGGTGGTGGTGGTGCAGGTGATGGAGGAGGTGGTGGTGGTGAAGGTTGTGGTGAAGGTGGTGGTGGTGGTGGAGGTGATGGTGGTGCAGGTGATGGTGGTGAAGGTGGTGGTGAAGGTGGTGGTGGTGGTGATGAAAGAGGAGGTGGAGGTGGTGGAGGTGTTGGTGCTGGAGGTGGTGGTGGTGGTGGAGGAGGTGGTGGTGGTGGAGGAGGAGGTGGTGGAGGAGGTGGTGGAGGTGGTGGTGGTGGTGGAGTGGGAGGTGGTGAAGGAGGAGGAGGAGGAAGAAGAGGTGGTGGTGGTGGTGGAGGAGGTGGTGGTGGTGGTGGTGGAGGAGGAAGAGTTGTTGGTGGTGGTGGAGATGGTGGTGGAGGTGATGGTGATGGAGGTGGTGGTGGAGGTGGTGGTGGTGGTGGTGGTGATGATGTTGATGATGATGCTGCAGGAGAAGGAGTCCCCGGACGGCAACAATGTGGCCTGCATCCTCACGCTGCCTCCTCACCAGCGGCGCGGCTACGGCAAGTTCCTCATCGCCTTCAGTGAGTCGCACAGACACACACAGACACACACAGTCACACACAGACACACACAGACACACACAGACACACACAGTCACACACAGACACACACACATACATACACACAGATACAGACACAAACAGACACACACACACAGACACACACAGACACACACACACACACAGACACACACAGACACACACAGACACACATACACAGACACACACACAGACACACACACACAGACACACACAGGCACAGCTCCCCCGGGTAGCCTCTAGCAGGGCTGCAGGGGCAAGTGCTGTGGTTAGTAGCAGCAGTGGCTACACATCTCCCCCACATCTCCCCCTCCCCCCACAACTCCCCCCTCCCCTCTCCCCCCCACATCTCTCCCCCCACAACTCCCCCCCCTCTCCCCCCCCACATCTCCCCCCCCCCCATCACCCCCTCCCCCCACAACTCCCCCCCTCTCCCCCACATCTCCCTCTCCTCCCTCTCTCCCATCACCCCCTTTCCCCCCTCTCCCTCCCCCCACATCTCTCCACCTCTCCCCCTCCTCCCCTCTCCCCACTCTCCCCCCCTCTCTCCCATCCCCCCCCCTCTCCCCCCCCTCCCCTCTCCCCCCACATCCCCCCCCCCCCCCCCCGTGTGCAGGCTACGAGCTGTCCAAGCTGGAGCAGACGGTGGGCTCCCCGGAGAAGCCGCTGAGCGACCTGGGCAAACTGAGCTACCGCAGCTACTGGTCCTGGGTGCTGCTGGAGATCCTACGGGACTTCCGCGGAACCCTCTCCATACGCGACCTCAGGTGACCCCTCACCCCCCTGACCCCCCTCACTTCCTGTGTAGCCCCCCCTCACTTTCTGTGCCCCCCCCCTCACCCCTCACTTCCTGTTTAGCCCCCCCTCTCACTTCCTGTGCCCCCCTCACTTCCTGTTTAGCCCCCTTCTCTCTCACCCTCTCCATACGCGACCTCAGGTGACACCCCCCCCCCCTCACTTCCTGTGTAGCCCCCCCCTCACTTCCTGTGCCCCGCCCCCTTCTCTGTCTCACTTCCTGTGTAGCCCCCCTTCTCACTTCCTGTGCCCCCCCCCCTTCTCTCACTTCCTGTGCCCCGCCCCCTTCTCCCCCTCACTTCCTGTGCCCCGCCCCTTCTCCCCCTCACTTCCTGTGCCCGCCCCTTCTCCCCCTCACTTCCTGTGCCCCGCCCCCTTCTCCCCCTCAATTCCTGTGCCCCGCCCCCCTTCTCCCCTCAATTCCTGTGCCCGCCCCTTCTCTCCGCAATTCCTGTGCCCCGGCCCCTTCTCCCCTCATTTCCTGTGCCCCGCCCCCTTCTCCCCTCAATTCCTGTGCCCCGCCCCCTTCTCTCCTCTCACTTCCTGTGCCCCGCCCGCCTTCGCCCCCTCAATTCCTGTGCCCGCCCCCTTCTCTCCCTCACTTCCTGTGCCCCGCCCCCTTCTCCCTCACTTCCTGTGCCCCCGCCCCCTTCTCCCCCTCACTTACTGTGCCCCGCCCCCTTCTCCCCCTCACTTCCTGTGCCCCGCCCCCTTCTCTCATCTCCCACTTTCCTGTGCACCCGCCCCCTTCTCTCTCTCACTCCTGTGCCCACCGCCCCCTTCTCTCACTTCCGGTGCCCCGCCCCCTTCTCTCTCTCTCACTTCCTGTGCCCCGCCCCCTTCTCACCCCTCACTTCCTGTGCCCCGCCCCCTTCTCTCCCTCTCACTTCCTGTGCCCCCCGCCCCCCTTCTCCCCTCACTTCCTGTGCCCCGCCCCCTTCTCTCCCCTCACTTCCTGTGCCCCGCCCCCTTCTCCCTCACTTCCTGTTGCCCGCCCCCTTCTCCTCCCCTCACTTCCTGTGCCCCGCCCCCCTTCTCCCCCTCACTTCCCTGTGCCCCGCACCCTTCTCCCCCTCACTTCCTGTGCCCCGCCCCCTTCTCCCCCTCACTTCCTGTGCCCCGCCCCCTTCTCCCCCCTCACCTTCCTGTGCCCCGCCCCCTTCTCTCTTCCTCCTGTGCCCCGCCCCCTTCTCCCCATCACTTCCTGTGCCCCCGCCCCCTTCTCCCTCTCACTTCCTGTGCCCCGCCCCCTTCTCTCTCTCACTTCCTGTGCCCCGCCCCCTTCTCTCCCTCACTTCCTGTGCCCCGCCCCCTTCTCCCCCTCACTTCCTGTGCCCCGCCCCCTTCTCTCTCTCCTCACTGGTTCCTGTGCCCCGCCCCCTTCTCCTCTCCTCACTTCCTGTGCCCCGCCCCCTTCTCTGCCCCCTTCTCCTCCTTCCTGTGCCCCGCCCCCTTCTCTCTCTCACTTCCTGTGCCCCGCCCCCCTTCTCTCCCCCTCACTTCCCTGTGCCCCCGCCCCCTTCTTCCCCCTCACTTCCTGTGCCCCGCCCCCTTCTCTCACTTCCTGTGCCCCGCCCCCTTCTCCCTCTCAATTCCTGTGCCCCGCCCCCTTCTCCCTCTCAATTCCTGTGCCCCGCCCCCTTCTCCTCACTTCCTGTGCCCCGCCCCCTTCTCCCCTCACTTCCTGTGCCCCGCCCCCTTCTCTCACTTCCTGTGCCCCGCCCCCTTCTCATCACTTCCTGTGCCCCGCCCCCTTCTCCCTCACTTCCTGTGCCCCCGCCCCCTTCTCCCCTCACTTCCTGTGCCCCGCCCCCTTCTCCCCCTCACCTTCCTGTGCCCCGCCCCCTTCTCTCTCTCTCACTTCCTGTGCCCCGCCCCCTTCTCCCTCACTTCCTGTGCCCCGCCCCCTTCTCCCCTCACTTCCTGTGCCCCGCCCCCTTCTCCCCCTCACTTCCTGTGCCCCGCCCCCTTCTCTCTCTCTCACTTCCTGTGCCCCGCCCCCTTCCTCCCCCTCAATTCCTGTGCCCCGCCCCCTTCTCCCCCTCACTTCCTGTGCCCCGCCCCCTTCTCTCACTTCCTGTGCCCCGCCCCCTTCTCTCACTTCCTGTGCCCCGCCCCCTTCTCTCCCTCTCACTTCCTGTGCCCCGCCCCCTTCTCTCCCTCTCACTTCCTGTGCCCCGCCCCCTTCTCTCCCTCTCACTTCCTGTGCCCCGCCCACTTCTCCCCCTCACTTCCTGTGCCCCGCCCCCTTCTCTCTCACTTCCTGTGCCCCGCCCCCTTCTCCCCCTCACTTCCTGTGCCCCGCCCCCTTCTCCCCCTCACTTCCTGTGCCCCGCCCCCTTCTCTCTCACTTCCTGTGCCCCGCCCCCCTTCTCCCCCTCACTTCCTGTGCCCCGCCCCCTTCTCCCCCTCACTTCCTGTGCCCCGCCCCCTTCTCCCCCTCACTTCCTGTGCCCCGCCCCCTTCTCCCTCACTTCCTGTGCCCCGCCCCCTTCTCCCACTTCCTGTGCCCCGCCCCCTTCTCTCCCTCTCACTTCCTGTGCCCCGCCCCCTTCTCTCCCTCTCACTTCCTGTGCCCCGCCCCCTTCTCCCCCTCTCACTTCCTGTGCCCCGCCCCCTTCTCCCCTCACTTCCTGTGCCCCGCCCCCTTCTCTCCCTCTCACTTCCTGTGCCCCGCCCCCTTCTCCCCCTCACTTCCTGTGCCCCGCCCCCTTCTCCCCCTCACTTCCTGTGCCCCGCCCCCTTCTCTCCCCCTCACTTCCTGTGCCCCGCCCCCTTCTCCCCCTCACTTCCTGTGCCCCGCCCCCTTCTCTCTCACTTCCTGTGCCCCGCCCCCTTCTCCCTCTCACTTCCTGTGCCGCCCCCCCCCCCCCCCCCCCCACCTTAGCCAGATGACGAGCATCTCGCAGGGCGACATCGTGTCGTCGCTGCAGGCCATGAGCATGGTGAAGTACTGGAAGGGTCAGCACGTGATCTGCGTCACGCCCAAGCTGGTGGAGGAGCACCTCAAGAGCGCACAGTACAAGCGCCCGCCCGTCACAGGTCAGCAGGGGTCAGCGGGCGGTTAATGGCTGGTTAACGGCTGATTAGTGGATGGTAAGTTTTGGACTAAGGAGCGGACAAGCCCTCACCCGTCACAGGTAGCGTGCCGGTCCAGCCCAGGGGGGTCACCTATTGGGTGGTGGTGGTGGTGGGATGGTGGTGAGCGTGGTGGTGGTGGGCGGGGTAGTGGTGGTGGTTGTAGTGGCGCCTGTGTGCGCGCCACGGTTCTGGCCTTCGTAGACTCTGCGGCGAACTCGCAGCACTTGCCCCTGCGTTCTTTGAGAGAAGCTACGCGGGTGACCTTTGTCTTTGCAGTGGACTCGATGTGTCTGCGATGGGCGCCCCCCAAGCACAAGCAGCTCAAGATGGCCAAGAGGTGAGGCCGGAGGCGGTGGACGCTGCTGACGGCCACCGCCGCCGCCGCCGCCACCACCGCCACCACAACAGCAGACCGAGAGACAGTGTGTAGGAGTGGTGGGTGTAGTGGTTAGCGCACTGTGTGTGCCACTGTGCACATGGCCTGGCACAAGCGTCGTGGTGACGTCACCGCCACTTAGTGGCGAATGGCGGTTGTTGTTGTGCCACTGTGTATCTGTGTGTGTGTAGGGAGTGGTGGGTGTTGTGGTTAGCGCTACACTGTGCGCCGAATCTGGCCACCCGAGTTCAATTCCCGCTCATGGCCAACACCACTCAGTGACGATTCTCTGAACCGGTACTGGGCCTCCCCTAGGTCGACTCAGCCTCAAATGAGCTACTTGGTGTAGTAGTGGTGGTGGTGTAATGAACATCGCTTGCACTGGGGGAGAGACAAAGGCGGCCGGGCGTGGTGGTGGTGTTGCGTGATGGTGTTGCGTGTTGCATACCAACATTAAACAAAACTTTTCTATTATCTGCCAGTACTGGTGTGTTTTATCAGAGACACCCACAGAGACACCCCCAGAGACACTCAGACCCAGAGACACCCACAGAGACCCACACAGAGAGACACATACAGACACTCAGACACCCACAGACCAGCACGGCGAGCTAAGTATGGTGCGAAAGAAGTCCAAGGCGGGTACGTGCGTAGCCACAGCAGTGATGCGTAACCCCGTTTACTGCCGTCAGAGTCTAAAAAACGCTCGACAGACAGAGGCCTCGCGTCCCAGACGGAGCCCTGATCCCTGCCAATGTTCCATCCGATGCAGAACCCCTCAACCCCACACAGAACCTGTGGTGATGCTGATGCTGCTGCTGATGCTGATGATGGTTTCAGTATCCACGTCTAGTGCTGATGCTGACAGTGCACGTGATGGTGGTGCTGCTGGTGGCTGCTACACTCCTCCTGGTTGTGGTGGTGGTGGTTGTGGTGGTGGTGGTTGTGGTGTCCCGCTGTGACGCGCGCCTCCACCCCGACCCCCCCCTCGGCCAGCAGCCCCACGGCCCCCTCCACGCGGCCCCCACGTGAGGCGGCCAGCGCCACCACCGAGGGGGCCCGCGGGAAGCCCATCGCCTCCAGCTGGGACAGCCTGGGGGGGGGGGGCACGGGGGGTGGGGCACAGTGGGTGGGGCACGGGGGGGGGAGGGGCAGAGGGGGGGTGGGGCACGGGGGGAGGGGCAGGGGAGGGGGGGGGGCACGGGGGGGTGGGGCACAGGGGGTGGGGCACGGGGGGGGGAGGGGCACAGGTGGGGTGGGGCACGAGGGTGGGGCAGAGGGGAGGGGCAGATGGGGGATCGTTATAACAATGGTGGTGATGGTGGTGGTGATGATGGTGATGGTGGCGATGATGGTGGCGATGATGGTGATGGTGGCGGTGATGGTGGTGGTGGTGGTGGCGATGATGGTGATGGTGGTGATGATGGTGATGGTGGTGGTGATGATGGTGGTGGTGATGATGGTGATGGTGGCGGTGATGGTGGTGGTGATGATGGTGATGGTGGCGGTGATGGTGGTGGTGGTGGTGGTGATGATGATGATGGTGATGATGGCGATGATAGTGATGGTGGTGGTGGTGATGGTGGTGATGTGTTTGTTGAACTTCATTCTGCCAGGGAAACCGTCGCGGAATCCCTCCAGCTGGGACAGCAGAGAGGAGAATGAGGGCACCACAACACCACCCACCCACCCACTCACTCACAGGGGGTGACTACTTCCTCTGATATCTGAGGCACCACAACAACACCACCCACCCACTCACTCACTCACAGGGGGTGACTACTTCCTCTGATATCTGAGACACCACAACACCACCCACCCACCCACTCACTCACAGGGGGTGACTACTTCCTCTGATATCTGAGGCACCACAACGCCATCCACTCACCCACCCACTCACTCACAGGGGGTGACTACTTCCTCTGATATCTGAGGCGCCACAACACCACCCATCCACCCACTCACTCACAGGGGGCGACAACTTTCTCTGACATCTGAGGCACCACAACGCCAGCTCACCTGAACGCCGACACGGAGTTTTGTGGGATTTCTGCGACTCCTTCACCTCCACCACCTCCACCTCCTCCCTCGGCCAGGGAGGCGGCGATGGCCGCCCTCAGCATCACCTCGTCGAGTCGCCGTTCCTCCTCCCCGTGCTCCTCCTCGTCGCCGTGACGACCGGCCGCTCCGTCGCCCCAGTAGCTGACAGGAGGAGGTCGTCCGTGTGACGTCGTGGGGACGTTGGCGAGGTGGTGGTGGTGCTGGTGGTGGGGAGGAGGAGGGCCGGTGGTGATGGCGGAGCTGCCAACGCCCCAGTAGTGGACAGGAGGAGGTGGTGGTGGTGGTGGTCGTCCATGCGACGTCGTGGGGACGTTGTGGTGGTGGTGGGAAGGAGGGCCGGCGGTGGTGGTGGACATGGGCGGAGGCTGGGTGGGGTAGGAGCCCGCCGGAGGATTGTAGCTGGAGGGAAGGGAGCACACAAACACAACAACAACAACCGCCATTCGCAACTAAGTGGCAGTGACGTCACCACGACGCTTGTGCCAGGCTGTGTGCACCTTGAGGCTGACACGTGAAGTGTCGAACGCCCGCTGGCAGGAGGTCACGGGGCAGACCCAGCAGGTGCCACGGGTCGACTGACTGAGATGACTGAGATGACTGGCTGATGCACCACCTGTGCCCCCTACTGTGCCAACTTGCTGTGCTATAGCCACCCAGAGCTCCGCTCGTTGTTGTGAGTGTCGCTCCTCCGCCCTCCATTGTTGTTGGAGGGCGACTGCCTCCAACTGCCCAGCAGCGTCCTTCACAAGCCTCCTCCACAGAGGCCGATGTTGCCTCCTGGCTTACCATCCCACTAAGGGTTTGAATGGGGTCCTGGGTGTACACCCATCACCGGAGTGGAAGAATGGCAGGCGCGTCTTACAGATGACAAGTCGATGGTTAGTGGGCAGATCAGCTCCACGGTAGATCCTGGTGTCAAGGACATGGGCTCGCATCCGCTGGTCCGTCACTATGTAGTCCAGCAGATGCTCTTGCTTGGACCCGGCATGCATCCATGATGTAGTGTGGATGCGCCGATGCCGGAATAGCGTGTTGGTAATTACAAGCCCATAGGCTGCACAAAAATCTAGCAGCCTCCTGCCGTTGTTATTGAGCTGATCTGGCCCATGCCTTCTAATTACTCCAGACCAGGTGCCAGCATCATAACCAACTCGGGCATTGAAGTCACCCAACAAGATGACTCTATCCCGAGGGGCCACTTTATCCAGCACCTGTGACAGGAGGTCATAGAAGGCATCTGGCTCATCGGCCTTGCCTGCATCCCTCCACGGATGTTCGTCTTCAGTGGTGGCATAAGTAACCACGACCACCACTCCTCGCCTCCGGCCTAGGGCTTACAGCTTCCCACACCTCACCGCCACGCTCCCACGCCCCCTTCATTATTTTGTTCAGAAGAAGAGCCACACCCTGTTGTTTGGCAGTCTCCTGCCCCAAGTAGAGGACTGTCCACCCCTCATGGTGGCAGGAGCCAGAACCGGTCCACCGGACCTCCTGAATACCACAGAGATCCAGGCGGTACTGGTCTAGCTCCCGACAGAGGAGTGGCAGCCTCTCCTCCGCAGTGAGCGTTCGAACATTCCACGTGGCAACACGCCTTTTGGCGTCATCTGGTCCAACACCATGTGAGACTAGGCTCTAAGGAAATCTGTCTCGGGTGTGGACCAATCAACTTCAAGGACAGTGCATACATTATCAGAGTTATGACTCCTTGTAAAAAAGTATGTCAGTTTTGTTGCCAGATAAAAGGGTAAAACACCAATTATCATATTTTTCACTGGCAAATGAGGTTCCAATGGTGTTAAATTTTGTCGTCGTGATTTAACGGTAAGTTAATTGAAAGTGGTGGGGTTACCAGCCCCTTGCACCCGTCCAGAGCCCCCATTTAGCCGCTGTGGTAGTCACAAGCGCCATGAGGAGAAAGGTCAATTGGAATTGGCCCTCCCCCCACAGCACTAACCACGACAGCATTGCCCGTCCGGCACACAAACACAATCATAGCACACACAACCATAGCAGACAAACACAACATCGCAGACAAACACAACCATAGCACACACACACAACATAGGATGAGCTCTCATACTCTGATGGTGCATTGTCTTTGAGTTGTGCGCCTTTTGGCGTCATCTGGTCCAACACCACGTGAGACTAGGCTCTAAGAAAAGCTGTCTCGGGTGTGGACCAATCAATTTCAAGGGCAGTACATACATGATCAGAGTTGGTGTTTTTTGTTTGCATTCCGACCGCAGGTATCGTGGTCAATGCAAACATGACTCCTTGTAAAAAAGGTGTCAGTTTTGTTGTCAGATAAAAGGGTAAAAAAACAATTATCATAGCAGACAAACACAACAATCACAGCACAACAAACAACGCAATAAACACAACACGACAAACACATTGCAACAAACACAACAAATGCACAACGTAACAGACACGACAACATCAACAATGAAACACAACAACAACAACAGACACAAACCCGTGGTGGTGGTGGTGGTGGTGGTAGGTGGGTGGGTGGCGTTGTCTTCGTTACCGGTGAGTGGGCAGCGACGAGTGACCGCAGTGGCTGGGCACGACACGTACCCAGCGAGGCACCACCCAGCGCACCACCACCCAGCGCTCGAGGGAGGCGAGGGACGCCGGGGACGGGAAGAGGCGCTCGCAGATTCCACAGTGAACTGGGGAGAGCGAGGTGGTGGTGGTGGAGGTGGTGGAGGAGGTGGTGGAGGTGATGGTGGTGGTGGTGGAGGAGGTGGTGGAGGTAGAGGTGGTGAAGGTGGTGGAGGAGGAGGTGGGGGTGGAGGTAGAGGAGGTGGTGGAGGAGGAGGTGGTGGTGGTGGTGGAGGAGGTGGTGGAGGTGGTGGTGATGGTAGAGGTGGTGGTGGTAGTGGATGAGGTGTAGGAGGTGGTCATGGAGTTGATGGAAGAGGTGGAGGAGGTGGCAGCAGTGGTCATGGAGGTGGTGGTGGTGGAGTGGGTGATGATGATAGCGGGTTTAAATGATGGACGTGGTTGTGATGGTGATGAATGTAACGGTGTTGACGGTCATGGTTGTGATGGTAACGGTGTTGACAGTGATGGTTGTGATGGTAATGGTGTAGATGGTGGTGGTTGTGATGGTAACGGTGTTGATGGTGATGGTTGTGACGGTAATGGTGTAGATGGTGGTGGTTGTGATGGTAACGGTGTTGACGGTGATGGTTGTGACGGTAACGGTGTAGATGGTGGTGGTTGTGATGGTAACGGTGTTGATGGTTGTGATGGTAATGGTGTAGATGGTGGTGGTTGTGACGGTAATGGTGTAGATGGTGGTGGTTGTGATGGTAACGGTGTTGATGGTGGTGGTTGTGATGGTAATGGTGTAGATGGCGGTGGTTGCGGTGTTGGTTTGAAGTCAAGGAGTTTTTGCAGACACTGGGACGTAACATCACCTTGGTTCAAGATGACGAACGCACAACCACTCGCTCAGAAGTGGACAAAGCAGCTGCAGTTGATTTCAACTGCACAAACACTCGCTCAGAAGTGGACAAAGCAGCTGCAGTTGATTTCAACTGCACAAACACTCGCTCAGAAGTGGACAAAGCAGCCGCAGTTGATTTCAACTGCACAAACACTCGCTCAGAAATGGACAAAGCAGCTGCAGTTGATTTCAACTGCACAAACATTCGCTCAGAAGTGGACAAAGCAGCTGCAGTTGATTTCAACTGCACAAACACTCGCTCAGAAGTGGACAAAGCAGCTGCAGTTGATTTCAACTGCACAAACACTCGCTCAGAAGTGGACAAAGCAGCTGCAGTGGGTTTGAACTGCACAAACACTCGCTCAGAAATGGACAAAGCAGCTGCAGTTGATTTCAACTGCACACTCGCTCAGAAGTGGACAAAGCAGCTGCAGTTGATTTCAACTGCACAAACACTCGCTCAGAAGTGGACAAAGCAGCTGCAGTTGATTTCAACTGCACAAACACTCGCTCAGAAATGGACAAAGCAGCTGCAGTTGATTTCAACTGCACAAACACTCGCTCAGAAGTGGACAAAGCAGCTGCAGTTGATTTCAACTGCACAAACACTCCCTCAGAAGTGGACAAAGCAGCTGCAGTTGATTTCAACTGCACAAACACTCGCTCAGAAGTGGACAAAGCAGCCGCAGTTGATTTCAACTGCACAAACACTCGCTCAGAAGTGGACAAAGCAGCTGCAGTTGATTTCAACTGTACAAACACTCCCTCAGAAGTGGACAAAGCAGCTGCAGTTGATTTCAACTGTACAAACACTCCCTCAGAAGTGGACAAAGCAGCTGCAGTTGATTTCAACTGCACAAACACTCGCTCAGAAGTGGACAAAGCAGCTGCAGTTGATTTCAACTGTACAAACACTCTCTCAGAAGTGGACAAAGCAGCTGCAGTTGATTTCAACTGCACAAACACTCGCTCAGAAGTGGACAAAGCAGCTGCAGTTGATTTCAACTGCACAAACACTCGCTCAGAAGTGGACAAAGCAGCCGCAGTTGATTTCAACTGCACAAACACTCGCTCAGAAGTGGACAAAGCAGCTGCAGTTGATTTCAACTGCACAAACACTCGCTCAGAAGTGAACAAAGCAGCTGCAGTTGATTTCAACTGCACAAACACTCGCTCAGAAATGGACAAAGCAGCCGCAGTTGATTTCAACTGCACAAACACTCGCTCAGAAGTGGACAAAGCAGCTGCAGTTGATTTCAACTGCACAAACACTCGCTCAGAAATGGACAAAGCAGCCGCAGTTGATTTCAACTGCACAAACACTCGCTCAGAAGTGGACAAAGCAGCTGCAGTTTATTTCAACTGCACAAACACTCGCTCAGAAGTGGACAAAGCAGCTGCAGTTGATTTCAACTGTACAAACACTCGCTCAGAAATGGACAAAGCAGCTGCAGTTGATTTCAACTGCACAAACACTCGCTCAGAAATGGACAAAGCAGCCGCAGTTGATTTCAACTGCACAAACACTCGCTCAGAAGTGGACAAAGCAGCTGCAGTTTATTTCAACTGCACAAACACTCGCTCAGAAGTGGACAAAGCAGCTGCAGTTGATTTCAACTGCACAAACACTCGCTCAGAAATGGACAAAGCAGCTGCAGTTGATTTCAACTGCACAAACACTCGCTCAGAAATGGACAAAGCAGCCGCAGTTGATTTCAACTGCACAACAACTCGCTCAGCAGCGGAGAGGGCAGCACCGCCGGGGGTTCCGTCACCCTGGTTAGGATACGGGCGATGCCCACGAGGGCCGCCAGGCCCCCCGTGAGGGTGGGGGCCCCCGGGACGAACAGCTCCGAGAGCCCCAGGGCCCCCCAGGGCAGGACCCAAGCGGGGACCGTCCCCAGGAGCTTCATGAGTCCCGGGGGGTCACCGCCGCCACCGCCAT
Organism: Lethenteron reissneri; assembly: GCF_015708825.2. Taxonomy (NCBI): domain Eukaryota; kingdom Metazoa; phylum Chordata; class Hyperoartia; order Petromyzontiformes; family Petromyzontidae; genus Lethenteron; species Lethenteron reissneri. The sequence goes on from NW_026891069.1 coordinate 22,564, forward strand.
AGCGACGGTTCCCTGCCCGGGGCCACGTGGCCCAGGCGAGGGCCCCCACGAGTCCGGGAATAGGGCCCCACGCTGGGGCCCATTGGATTCCTAGAGGTGGGGGGGAGGGGGCGGGCGGGGGGGGAGGGGTGGGGGGAACAAAAAACAAAGATCCCGCCAGTCACTCACTCAGTCACTCACTCAGCCACTCCCCCAGCCACTCACTCACTCCACTAACTCACTCAGTCACTCAGTCACTCACCCAGTCACTCACCCAGTCACTCACTCAGTCACTCACCCAGTCACTCACCCAGTCACTCACTCAGTCACTCACTCAGTCACTCACTCAGTCACTCACCCAGTCACTCACTCACTCAGTCACTCACTCAGCCACTCCCCCAGCCACTCACTCACTGAGTGAGTGAGTGAGTGACTGAGTGAGTCACTCACTCAGTCACTCACCCACTCACTCACCCACCCAGTCATCCACTCACCAAGTCACTCACCCGCCCAGACACTCGCCTAGCAACTCACCCAGTCACCCACCCGCTCGCTCACCCACCCAAAAAAAACAAAGATTCCCCGTATAGCCTCGAAGAGACTGTTGGGGCAAGTGCTGCGGTTAGTAGCGAGTCGCAGCAGCAGCAGCAGCAGTGCCTATGAAGGCTACCGGCACTGTGGCTACACACAGAGGGGGTGGGATCGGTCAGCTCCATGCCCGGCCGCCTTTGTCTCTCCCCCAGCGGCGATGTTCACTCCACGCCGCTGCAACCGGGCAGCGCATTTGAGGCCGAGCCGACCCAGGGCCGGTTCAGATCGTCGCCACCGGTTGCCCCGAGCGGGAATCGATTCCTCGGCTCTCCCGACGCGTCCGTAGCGCAGCGCGCCAACCCGCTACACTACCACACCAACCTACTACACTACCACACCAACCTACTACACTACCACACCAACCTACTACACTACCACACCAACCTAATACACTACCACACCAACCTACTACACTACCACACCAACCTACTACACTACCACACCAACCTACTACACTACCACACCAACCTACTACACTACCACACCAACCCACTACACTACCACACCAACCCGCTACACTACCACACCAACCCACTACACTACCACACCAACCCACTACACTACCACACCAACCTACTACACTACCAAACCAACCTACTACACTACCACACCAACCTACTACACTACCACACCAACCTACTACACTACCACACCAACCTACTACACTACCACACCAACCCACTACACTACCACACCAAGCTACTACACTACTACACCAACCCACTACACTACCACACCAACCTACTACACTACCACACCAACCTACTACACTACCACACCAACCTACTACACTACCACACCAACCTACTACACTACCACACCAACCTACTACACTACCACACCAACCTACTACACTACCACACCAACCTACTACACTACCACACCAACCTACTACACTACCACACCAACCCACTACACTACCACACCAACCCGCTACACTACCACACCAACCTGCTACACTACCACACCAACCTACTACACTACCACACCAACCCACTACACTACCACACCAACCCACTACACTACCACACCAACCCACTACACTACCACACCAACCCACTACACTACCACACATGCGCCATGCGCAGCGGGCCAACCGCTGCACCACCGCTCCTCACACGCACTCACAAATGTCACGGCGGAGGTTTTTGTTTGTTTCTTTGCCAGCTGCAAGGCCCCCCACTGAGCCGCTGCATGGCGATTGTGCAGACTCAGAGATACCCATCGAGACCCACACTCACAGAAACCCATAGAGACCCACAGAGACCCACACTCATAGAGACCCATACTTATAGAGACCCATCGAGACCCAGAGACCCACACTCACAGAGACCCATACAGACCCACAGAGACTCACACTCATAGAGACCCATACTCACAGAGACCCATACAGACACACACTCACAGAGACCCACACTCATAGAGACCCATAGAGACCCACACTCATAGAGACCCATACAGACCCACAGAGACCCACACTCAAAGAGACCCACAGAGACCCACACTCATAGACACCCACAGAGACCCATACTCATAGACACCCACAGAGACCCATACTCAGAGACCCACAGAGACCCATACACAGAGACCCACACTCAAGAGACCCACAGAGACCCATACTCATAGACACCCACAGAGACCCATACTCAGAGACCCACACTCAAAGAGACCCACAGAGACCCATACTTAGGCAGTCAACATCTCACCTGTAGACCAGGTGAGGTCGTCAACACCTCACCACGGCGAGAGAGAGCGAGAGAGAGAGACGCAGACTCCAGATATACAACAAGACCCGCGAACTCCTGTATACCAGGTGAGGTAGTTAACATCTCACCTGTATACCAGGCGAGGTAGTCAACATCTCACCTGTAGACCAGGCAAGGTAGTTAACACCTCACCACGGCAAGAGAGAGAGACGCAGACTCCAGATATACAACAACACGACCCGCGACCTCCTGCAGACCGGGCGAGGCAGTCAACACCCTTCAGGCCGCCCCCTATTACCCATTGGCGGAGGGCCCAGCAGCGTCCAGAGGACCAGGCCCAGGAGCCCTCCGAGGAGGGAGGTGAGTAGCGCCAGGAGGCCGAAGCGTGCGGAGCCCAGGAGCCTCTCCAGAGGCACTCCCAGCAGCCCCACGAGCAGCGGGGAGGGGAGCCACCCCCAGGCGCCCATCCCCACGAGGCCCGCCAACCCCCAGGGGCACATGGGGTGGGTCACCAGCCTGTAGACTGGGAGCGGGAGCGGACACATTGTGGTGGTGGTGGGGGTGGTGGTGGTAGGGGTGGTGGTGGGGGTGGTGGGGGTAATGGTGGTGTTGGTGGTGGCAGGGTTGGTGGGGGTGATGGTGATGGGGGTGGTGGTGGTGTCGGTGGTGGTGGTCGGGGGTGGTGGTGGTGGTGTCGGTGGTGGTGGTGGTGTTGGTGGTGGTGGGGGTGATGGTGGTGGTGGTGTCGGTGGTGGTGTCGGTGGTGGTGGTCGGGGGTGGTGGTGGTGGTGTCGGTGGTGGTGGTGGTGTTGGTGGTGGTGGGGGTGATGGTGGTGGTGGTGTCGGTGGTGGGGGTGGTGGTGGTGTCGGTGGTGGTGGTGTTGGTGGTGGTGTCGGTGGTGGGGGTGGTGTCGGTGGTGGTGGTGGGGGTGGTGCGGGTGGTGGTGATGTCGGTGGTGGTGATGGTGGTGGTGGTGTTGGTGGTGGTGTTGGTGTAAAGCAGTCAACCACCTCGGTTCAAAATGGGACATCTCTTCTCGACAGTATCAAAGTATAAAAACATAAGAAGAGCGTTTTACTCTTTCTGGCAATAAAACAGTTGGGCTAAGATGTTTAAACAACGAATAGTATGGGTCTCTGTGGGTCTCTATGGGTCTCTGTGGGTCTGTATGGGTCTCTGAGTGTGAGTCTCTGTGGGTCTCTATGAGTGTGAGTCTCTGTGGGTCTCTATGAGTGTGAGTCTCTGTGGGTCTCTATGGGTCTCTGTGGGTCTATATGGGTCTCTATGAGTGTGAGTCTCTGTGGGTCTCTATGAGTGTGAGTCTCTGTGGGTCTCTGAGTGTGAGTCTCTGTGTGTCTGTATGGGTCTCTATGAGTGTGAGTCTCTCTGGGTCTCTATGAGTGTGAGTCTCTCTGGGTCTCTATGAGTGTGAGTCTCTGTGGGTCTCTATGAGTGTGAGTCTCTCTGGGTCTCTATGAGTGTGAGTCTCTGTGGATCTGTATGGGTCTCTATGAGTGTGAGTCTCTCTGGGTCTCTATGAGTGTGAGTCTCTCTGGGTCTCTATGAGTGTGAGTCTCTGTGGGTCTCTATGAGTGTGAGTCTCTCTGGGTCTCTATGAGTGTGAGTCTCTGTGGATCTGTATGGGTCTCTATGAGTGTGAGTCTCTCTGGGTCTCTATGAGTGAGTCTCTGTGGGTCTGTATGGGTCTCTATGAGTGTGGGTCTCTATGAGTGTAGGTCTCTGTGGGTCTCTATGAGTGTGGGTCTCTGTGGGTCTCTATGAGTGTGGGTCTCTATGAGTGTAGGTCTCTGTGGGTCTCTATGAGTGTGGGTCTCTATGAGTGTAGGTCTCTGTGGGTCTCTGTGAGTGTGGGTCTCTGTGGGTCTCTATGAGTGTGGGTCTCTGTGGGTCTCTATGAGTGTGGGTCTCTATGAGTGTAGGTCTCTGTGGGTCTCTATAAGTGTGGGTCTCTATGAGTGTAGGTCTCTGTGGGTCTCTATGAGTGTAGGTCTCTATGGGTCTCTATGAGTGTAGGTCTCTATGGGTCTCTATGAGTGTAGGTCTCTGTGGGTCTCTATGAGTGTGGGTCTCTATGAGTGTAGGTCTCTATGGGTCTCTATGAGTGTAGGTCTCTATGGGTCTCTATGAGTGTAGGTCTCTGTGGGTCTCTATGAGTGTGGATCTCTATGAGTGTAGGTCTCTGTGGGTCTCTATGAGTGTGGGTCTCTATGAGTGTAGGTCTCTGTGGGTCTCTATAAGTGTGGGTCTCTATGAGTGTAGGTCTCTGTGGGTCTCTATGAGTGTAGGTCTCTATGGGTCTCTATGAGTGTAGGTCTCTATGGGTCTCTATGAGTGTAGGTCTCTGTGGGTCTCTATGAGTGTAGGTCTCTGTGGGTCTCTATGAGTGTGGGTCTCTATGAGTGTAGGTCTCTATGGGTCTCTATGAGTGTAGGTCTCTGTGGGTCTCTATGAGTGTGGATCTCTATGAGTGTAGGTCTCTGTGGGTCTCTATGGGTCTCTAGAGTGCGGGTCTCTGTGGGTCTCTATGGGTCTCTAGAGTGCGGGTCTCTGTGGGTCTCTATGGGTCTCTATGAGTGTAGGTCTCTGTGGGTCTCTATGGGTCTCTAGAGTGCGGGTCTCTGTGGGTCTCTATGGGTCTCTAGAGTGCGGGTCTCTGTGGGTCTCTATGGGTCTCTATGAGTGTAGGTCTCTGTGGGTCTCTATGGGTCTCTAGAGTGCGGGTCTCTGTGGGTCTCTATGGGTCTCTAGAGTGCGGGTCTCTGTGGGTCTCTATGGGTCTCTAGAGTGCGGGTTCTCTCTATGGGTCTCTAGAGTGCGGGTCTCTGTGGGTCTCTATGGGTCTCTAGAGTGCGGGTCTCTGTGGGTCTCTATGGGTCTCTATGAGTGTAGGTCTCTGTGGGTCTCTATGGGTCTCTAGAGTGCGGGTCTCTGTGGGTCTCTATGGGTCTCTAGAGTGCGGGTCTCTGTGGGTCTCTATGGGTCTCTAGAGTGTGGGTCTCTGTGGGTCTCTATGGGTCTCTAGAGTGCGGGTCTCTATGGGTCTCTCGAGTGCGGGTCTCTGTGGGTCTCTATGGGTCTCTAGAGTGTGGGTCTCTGTGGGTCTCTCAGAGTCTGTAGAATCGTGCGTTCAGTCTTTGACTGCTGCTATAAAAGTCAACACGTTATGATGATGGTGATGATGATGGTGGTGATGGTGGTGGTGATGATGGTGGTGATGGTGATGATGATGGTGGTGATGATGGTGGTGATGGTGATGATGGTGATTATATCAGCCAGTAGGTTGAGCTGCTATCATTTGTGATAGCCAGGTCAGGCTTCTGAAGAATCATTTCTTTTTAAATAGTTGCATTTTTAGTCTGGGTCTCAACAATTGTATCTGTGCGTTTTAAAATGATGTATTTACTTTTCGTATACTTTGCACGCATTTTCGTGTTTGTGCAATGTTTGTCGTAACGTTCCGACCCCGTTGCCCCCTTACCACCTGAACATCTGTGCTGAAGAGCTTCATAGCTCTTCGGATTTCCTCCAGTCTAAATATTACAAGTTCTATCTGCAACCCCGCTCCAACCCCCTATAGTGAATGGTATACTCCATACGCCCTGACGCACACACCCAATGGGTGATACCAGGTCCCAAACGCACAAGGGGAGGGGTTATTCTTTGGTTCTTTCAGTTAAGTCACGTCTAAAGATAAAATAATAAATTAAATAATAGCATATTACGACGTTTCGATTGCAACACAAGCAATCATCATCAGGCATAAAAGAAATAGCAACAAAAATCTAACTAGAAAACTATAGACAGACATACAAGCAGACAGACATCACAAGGACACACAGAGAGAGGACACATATCGGCACAAAGAGAGAGGTCGTTTGTGTCCTTGTGATGTCTGTCTGCTTGTATGTCTGTCTATAGTTTTCTAGTTAGATTTTTGTTGCTATTTCTTTTATGCCTGATGATGATTGCTTGTGTTGCAATCGAAACGTCGTAATATGCTATTATTTAATTTATTATTTTATCTTTAGACGTGACTTAACCGAAAGAACCAAAGAATAATTCCTGTGTGTCTGTATGGGTCTCTATGAGTGTGGGTCTCTGTGGGTCTCTATGAGTGTGAGTCTCTGTGGGTCTCTATGAGTGTGGGTCTCTGTGGGTCTCTATGAGTGTGAGTCTCTGTGGGTCTCTATGAGTGTGAGTCTCTGTGGGTCTCTATGAGTGTGAGTCTCTGTGGGTCTCTATGAGTGTGAGTCTCTGTGGGTCTCTATGAGTGTGAGTCTCTGTGGGTCTCTATGAGTGTGAGTCACTGTGGGTCTCTATGAGTGTGAGTCTTTGTGGGTCTCTATGAGTGTGAGTCTCTGTGGGTCTCTATGAGTGTGAGTCACTGTGGGTCTCTATGAGTGTGAGTCTCTGTGGGTCTCTATGAGTGTGAGTCACTGTGGGTCTCTATGAGTGTGAGTCTCTGTGGGTCTCTATGAGTGTGAGTCTCTGTGGGTCTCTATGAGTGTGGGTCTCTGTGGGTCTCTATGAGTGTGAGTCTCTGTGGGTCTCTGTGAGTGTGGGTCTCTGTGGGTCTCTATGAGTGTGGGTCTCTGTGGGTCTCTGTGAGTGTGGGTCTCTATGGGTATCTATGAGTGTGGGTCTCTGTGGGTCTCTATGAGTGTGAGTCTCTGTGGGTCTCTATGAGTGTGGGTCTCTGTGGGTCTCTATGAGTGTGAGTCACTGTGGGTCTCTATGAGTGTGGGTCTCTGTGGGTCTCTATGGGTCTCTATGAGTGTGAGTCTCTGTGGGTCTCTGAGTGTGAGTCTCTGTGGGTCTCTATGGGTCTCTATGAGTGTGGGTCTCTGTGGGTCTCTATTAGTGTGAGTCTCTGTGGGTCTCTGTGAGTGTGGGTCTCTGTGGGTCTCTATGAGTGTGGGTCTCTGTGGGTCTCTATGAGTGTGAGTCTCTGTGAGTGTGGGTCTCTGTGGGTCTCTGTGAGTGTGGGTCTATGTGGGTCTCTATGAGTGTGAGTCTCTGTAGGTCTCTATGAGTGTGGGTCTCTATGAGTGTGGGTCTCTGTGAGTGTGGGTCTCTATGGGTCTCTATGAGTGTGGGTCTCTATGAGTGTGGGTCTCTGTGGGTCTCTATGAGTGTGAGTCTCTGTGGGTCTCTATGAGTGTGGGTCTCTGTGTGGGTCTCTATGAGTGTGAGTCTCTGTGGGTCTCTATGAGTGCGAGTCTCTGTGGGTCTCTATGAGTGTGGGTCTCTGTGGGTCTCTATGAGTGCGAGTCTCTGTGGGTCTCTATGAGTGTGGGTCTGTGTGGGTCTCTATGAGTGTGAGTCTCTGTGGGTCTCTGTGAGTGCGAGTCTCTGTGGGTCTCTATGAGTGTGGGTCTCTGTGGGTCTCTGTGGGTCTCTATGAGTGCGAGTCTCTGTGGGTCTCTATGAGTGTGGGTCTCTGTGGGTCTCTATGAGTGTGGGTCTCTGTGGGTCTGTGTGGGTCTCTATGAGTGTGAGTCTCTGTGGGTCTCTATGAGTGTGGGTCTCTGTGGGTCTGTATGGGTCTCTATGAGTGTAGGTCTCTGTGGGTCTCTATGGGTCTCTAGAGTGTTTGTCAAAATCCAATTTGAGCTAAAGTCGATCATTAAGAGAATGGGAGATAGTACGCACACTCCACAAACATTATTACGAATTAATTATTCAACTAAATCAGAGCTTCTGAAGGGGGCTTACGTTGCAGATTGAGCCGCATTCTGGAAGACCAACTCTTCCCCCTCGCAGTGGATGGTACATTCCACACGCCCTTACTCACTACACAGTGGACGAAACCAAGTCACACATTGGGGGGGGGGGGGGGGATTGACTAAACTCGATGCAGAGAACGCGAAACAGGACACACACACAGCACAAAGATTACTGCAAACTATTAAACTGAATTAGGGCATCAGAAGGGGGTCTCACCTTGCAGATTGAGGCCCATTCTGGACGGGTCTAGCGCCAGCGCCGTCTCGTCCACGTAGCCACAAAGTGTCAAGATGACGACAAAGAGAGCGGCGATTATCCAAATCGTGGTTACCGCCGGAACACTGGCCGGCAAAAACGCCCGCATTTTCCCGAAATAAACCTCTCTAAACGTTTATACGCTCACAGAGTACATGTTATGTATGTAATGCGCGTGTTTATTAGGTACAGAGTGGTAAATTTAATATTTTAACAAAAAAATCTAGGCCTATGTTAAAACACCCGCCCCCCCGCTCGGATAGATTCGCCCGGCGGGGGAAGGGGCGCCTCAGGCCCGCAGAGGCGACTAGGCGAGAGTCGGTAAAAGCCTTCCTCCCCCCCCGCCGCCCGGTCAACGAAATTTTTAGTTTTATTTAATCCTCCGCTGTAGTTGCTTTTTTCAAATGAATTAAACAAATTATTAATGGGGGTTTATTCGTTAAATTAGTTTCTTTTTTATTTAGTTTGTTTGGCCGGCTATGTTTTTTGTTGTTGTCACTGTAGCCTGCCGTGCCCGCGGCCTAGCTCGGCTGTTCGTTGCGGGCTAGGCAAGACAAAGGCTTCCCTAGCGACCGGGCCCGGATAAATAAATAAATAAATCCATGTCTGCAAGCGTATTGGTTAATCGATCGATTAATCGATTTAATAATTTCGTTGTTCGATAATTGTCAAGTTTATCGATGAATCTAACATCTTAATCATATAAATTATTAAATACCTGTTCGTTTGCTTAATTGATTCGTCGAGTAATTACTTAAGCGATACAATTCAACAAATTAATGATTAATTTAGCGGTTGGGTTCATTGAGTAATCGATTAATTAACATATTTATTTAACAATTAAGTAGATAACTAATGTATCGGTCGGTAAATTATTTCATTACTCAAATAAACAATTCATTGGCCGTTTCGTTGATTTGTTATATATCGTTGCAAAGCTTACACATTGTAAACATTACTCCATTATATACGAAACAAAGGGAGGGGTGGGTGGGTGGGTGGGTGGAGGGAGGGAGGGAGGGAGGGAGGGAGGGAGGGAGGGAGGGAGGGAGGGAGGGAGGGAGGGAGGGAGGGAGGGAGGGAGGGAGGGAGGGAGGGAGGGAGGGAGGGAGGGAGGGAGGGAGGGGTGGGTGGGTGGGTGGGTGGAGGGAGGGGTGGGTGGGGTGGGTGGAGGGAGGGGTGGGTGGGTGGGTGGAGGGAGGGGTGGGTGGGTGGGTGGGTGGAGGGAGGGAGGGGTGGGTGGGTGGGTGGAGGGAGGGGTGGGTGGGTGGGTGGAGGGAGGGAGGGAGGGAGGGGTGGGTGGGTGGGTGGGTGGAGGGAGGGGTGGGTGGGTGGGTGGTGGAGGGAGGGGTGGGTGGGTGGGTGGGTGGAGGGAGGGGTGGGTGGGTGGGTGGAGGGAGGGGTGGGTGGGTGGGTGGGTGGAGGGAGGGGTGGGTGGGTGGGTGGGTGGAGGGAGGGGTGGGTGGGTGGGTGGGTGGAGGGAGGGGTGGGTGGGTGGGTGGGTGGAGGGAGGGGTGGGTGGGTGGAGGGAGGGAGGGAGGGAGGGAGGGGAGGGGTGGGTGGGTGAGTTATTGAACACATTTCTGGTTACTAATACAATCGGGAATTGTGATGTCCCAACGAACTAATGGAATCCACAGCAGAGAGTTTTGTGTTTGTGGGTCGTGAAGTCAAACCACTCCACAGCCGACGAGGAACCGGGGGGGGTTTGTCACGTGAACAGAACGTTACAAGTACAGCACTCGTGTGGTGTGTAGTAGTGTAGTGTGTAGTGTATAGTGTGGTGTATAGTAGTGTAGTGTATAGTAGTGTATAGTATAGTAGTGTATAGTGTAGTGTATAGTGCAGTGTATCGTAATGTAGTGTATAGTAGTGTAATGTATAGTGTGGTGTATAGTATAGTAGTGTAGTGTATAGTAGTGTAGTGTATAGTGTGTAGTGTATAGTAGTGTAGTGTTTAGTGTAATGTATAGTGTGGTGTATAGTAGTGTATAGTGTGTAGTGTATAGTAGTGTAGTGTATAGCAGTGTAGTAGTGTAGTGTATAGTAGTGTAGTTTATAGTAATGTATAGTATAGTAGTGTATAGCGTAGTGTATAGTGTAGTGTATAGTGCAGTGTATAGTAATGTAGTGTATAATAGTGTAATGTATAGTGTGGTGTATAGTATAGTAGTGTGGTGTATAGTATAGTAGTGTATAGTAGTGTAGTGTATAGTAGTGTGGTGTGTAGTAGTGTAGTGTATAGTAGTGTAGTGTATAGTAGTGTAGTGTATAGTGTGTAGTGTATAGTAGTGTAGTGTTTAGTGTAGTGTATAGTAGTGTAGTGTATAGTAGTGTATAGTGTGTAGTGTATAGTAGTGTAGTGTATAGCAGTGTAGTAGTGTAGTGTATAGTAGTGTATAGTGTAGTATATAGTAGTATAGTGTAGTGTGTAGTGTATAGTAGTGTAGTTTATAGTAGTGTAGTGTATAGTAGTGTATAGAAGTGTAGTGTATAGTAGAGCCGGTCATAAGCACACTGCCCAGGTACGGGAAACTCTCCACTCTCTCCACTACTGCCCCATCACCGATTTGGAGTTGTGGGGGTGGAGTGTCCGATGGTACAAAATACCCAGGTAGGTGCTTAATTTTGGTGGGGCTGATGGTAAGGCCCCACCTCTTAGTGGCACGCTCCAGTCTCAGCAGCAGCGTCTCCAACTCCTCCTCTGAATGAGCAGCTATTACCAAATCATCGGCATACATAACGTGGTTGACCAATAGGGAGACATCCCTTGATCGCACCCGGGCATCGATCAGCCAAATAGTTATTTCCCTCATTAAAATGCAAATCAATTTATAACATTTTTGACATGCTTTTTTCTGGATTTTTTGTTGTTATTCTGTCTCTCACTGTTCAAATAAACCTACCATTAAAATTATAGACTGATCATTTCTTTGTCAGTGGGCAAACGTACAAAATCAGCAGGGGATCAAATACTTTTTTCCCTCACTGTATATTTGTACCAAATGGAAATTCCCCCGGTACAGCCATTGAAGGCTTCACGAACCACGTGGTCAAAATAGATGTTAAATAATGTGGGAGCCAGAGGACATCCCTGTCGCACCCCAAGGTGTACAGGGAATGTCTCCGACTCCCGGCCACGTAGTTTTACCCGGGCCCGCTCATCATCATGAAGGTCCTTAATGATCGTGAGCAGAGGGTCAGGGACACCAAAAGCACGAAGAACAACCCAGAGCCCAGGCCTACTGATGGTATCATCGGCCTTGACCAGGTCAATAAAGCAGAGATGTAGGTCCTGTTGCAATTCCCTACACCTCTGCTGTAGCAGACGGACAAAAAATATGGCATCTGTGCAGGTGACACACACACACAAACACACACAGACACAAACACACAGACACACACAGACACACATGCCCAGCACTATGCGGTCCTGTTTGCATTTTTAAGTTAATGTCCGAAAAATCTTTTTTAAAAAAGGAGTTCAAGGAAGCCGCATGTTTGTGTCAGTGTTCGTAAGTGGGGAGTGTTCCCTAAGTGGAGGTGTCCGTGCACATGTTTTAATGACGTGTTCGTAAGTCGAGGTCTTTGGTGTCGATGTTCGTAAGCTGGGGATTAAACGCGTGCTGAAGTTGATTGTAAATGTAGAGGAGAAGCCGGAGAGAGACGCAGACTCCAAATATACAGCAGGACCCACGACCTCCTGTATACCGGACGAGCTAGTCAACATCTCACAGAACCCACGACCTCCTGTAGACCAGGCGAGGTAGTCAACATCTCATCACGGGGAGAGAGACGCAGACTCCAAATATACAGCAGGACCCACGACCTCCTGTATACCGGACGAGCTAGTCAACATCTCACAGAACCCACGACCTCCTGTAGACCAGGCGAGGTAGTCAACATCTCATCACGGGGAGAGAGACGCAGACTCCAAATATACAGCAGGACCCACGACCTCCTGTATACCGGACGAGCTAGTCAACATCTCACAGAACCCACGACCTCCTGTAGACCAGGCGAGGTAGTCAACATCTCATCACGGGGAGAGAGACGCAGACTCCAAATATACAGCAGGACCCACGACCTCCTGTATACCGGACGAGCTAGTCAACATCTCACAGAACCCACGACCTCCTGTAGACCAGGCGAGGTAGTCAACATCTCATCACGGGGAGAGAGACGCAGACTCCAAATATACAGCAGGACCCACGACCTCCTGTATACCGGACGAGCTAGTCAACATCTCACAGAACCCACGACCTCCTGTAGACCAGGCGAGGTAGTCAACATCTCATCACGGGGAGAGAGACGCAGACTCCAAATATACAGCAGGACCCACGACCTCCTGTATACCGGACGAGCTAGTCAACATCTCACAGAACCCACGACCTCCTGTAGACCAGGCGAGGTAGTCAACATCTCATCACGGGGAGAGAGACGCAGACTCCAAATATACAGCAGGACCCACGACCTCCTGTATACCGGACGAGCTAGTCAACATCTCACAGAACCCACGACCTCCTGTAGACCAGGCGAGGTAGTCAACATCTCATCACGGGGAGAGAGACGCAGACTCCAAATATACAGCAGGACCCACGACCTCCTGTATACCGGACGAGCTAGTCAACATCTCACAGAACCCACGACCTCCTGTAGACCAGGCGAGGTAGTCAACATCTCATCACGGGGAGAGAGACGCAGACTCCAAATATACAGCAGGACCCACGACCTCCTGTATACCGGACGAGCTAGTCAACATCTCACAGAACCCACGACCTCCTGTAGACCAGGCGAGGTAGTCAACATCTCATCACGGGGAGAGAGACGCAGACTCCAAATATACAGCAGGACCCACGACCTCCTGTATACCGGACGAGCTAGTCAACATCTCACAGAACCCACGACCTCCTGTAGACCAGGCGAGGTAGTCAACATCTCATCACGGGGAGAGAGACGCAGACTCCAAATATACAGCAGGACCCACGACCTCCTGTATACCGGACGAGCTAGTCAACATCTCACAGAACCCACGACCTCCTGTAGACCAGGCGAGGTAGTCAACATCTCATCACGGGGAGAGAGACGCAGACTCCAAATATACAGCAGGACCCACGACCTCCTGTATACCGGACGAGCTAGTCAACATCTCACAGAACCCACGACCTCCTGTAGACCAGGCGAGGTAGTCAACATCTCATCACGGGGAGAGAGACGCAGACTCCAAATATACAGCAGGACCCACGACCTCCTGTATACCGGACGAGCTAGTCAACATCTCACAGAACCCACGACCTCCTGTAGACCAGGCGAGGTAGTCAACATCTCATCACGGGGAGAGAGACGCAGACTCCAAATATACAGCAGGACCCACGACCTCCTGTATACCGGACGAGCTAGTCAACATCTCACAGAACCCACGACCTCCTGTATACCAGGCGAGGTAGTCAACATCTCATCACGGGGAGAGAGACGCAGACTCCAAATATACAGCAGGACCCACGACCTCCTGTAGACCGGACGAGCTAGTCAACATCTCACAGAACCCACGACCTCCTGTAGACCAGGCAAGGTAGTCAGCATCTAACAGGACCCACGTCCTCCTGTAGACCAAGCGAGGTAGTCAACATCTCCCTAACCAACGTGGCGTTTGCACCATTTCGCGTGTTATCTTTTTGTCTCGAGACAATACATTTTTGCAGTGGCACTCTAAACAACCCCCCACCCCCCTCTCTCTCTCCCACGCACCTTGACCTGAAACTACTCAAGGAAGTCAGTTCAGGTGCATTGCTGTACATGTCGAAACAACAGAGTCGTAGCTGGCTGTCTCCCTCTCTTTCTCTCGCTTTTGTTTTAAAGAGGCGATCAAACTATAGACCGTGTGTTTAACCTTGACAAAGCTACGCTACGTATGTATGTGTACGTATGTAGAACTTATTTGGCGCCGTACGTAGCCAGCCGTGGCTAATCGGAGGTGCCGGTGGGGAAGGATTACAGACTGAACACAGCAACGAAGAGCGGTTCTACAAACATTAGTTCTCAATCGAGTATAGTGGTGGTGTATAGTGTAGTGTATAGTGGTGTAGTGTATAGTAGTGTATAGTGTAGTGTATTGTCGTGTATAGTAGTGTATATTGGTGTAGTGTATAGTAGTGCAGTGTATAGTGCAGTGTATAGTGGTGTAGTGTATAGTAGTGCAGTGTATAGTGCAGTGTATAGTCGTGTAGTGTATAGTGGTGTAGTGTGTAGTGATATATAGCAGTGCTGTGTATAGTAGTGTATAGTGTAGTGTATAGCAGTGTAGTGTATAGCAGTGTAGTGAATAGTAGTGTAGTGTATAGTGTAGTATATAGCAGTATAGTGTATAGTAGTGCATAGTGTGGTGTACGTATGTCCAACTTCTATCGCGCCGTACATCTGCAACCGTGCTAATCGCGGAGATCCCATTGGAGAGACACGGGGGAGACTTTGTGAGCGAGTGAAGAAGCATCGGTGATGAACCTGAGCTGCTGACACAGGAGGACGAGAGGATCACGACATGATTCTGTGGAAGAGAGCAGTTGAGTGGAGGGGAATCCTCCTCCTCGTGGTGAGGACAACTCACACTCACTCACCTGTTCATTGTAACCAGTGACACTCACCTGTTATGTGTTTATTTATACCACTGTCTGACACTGGGTGGTGAGACACTGGGTAGTGAAACACTGGGTAATGAGACACTGGTGGTGAGACACTGGGTAGTTAGACACTGGGTAGTGAGAAACTGGGTAGTGAGACACTGGGTAATGAGACACTGGGTGGTGAGACACTGGGTGGTGAGACACTGGTAATGAGACACTGGGTAGTGAGACACTGGGTAGTGAGACACTGGGTGGTGAGACACTGGGTGGTGAGACACTGGTAATGAGACACTGGGTAGTGAGACACTGGGTAGTGAGACACTGGGTAATGAGACACTGGGTAGTGAGACACTGCTAGTGAGACACTGCTAGTGAGGCTGCTAGTGAGACACTGGGTAGTGAGACACTGGGTGGTGAGACACTGGGTGGTGAGATACTGGGTAGTAAGACACTGGGTAGTGAGACACTGGGTAGTGAGACACTGCTAGTGAGACACTGGGTAGTGAGACACTGGGTAATGAGACACTGGGTAATGAGACACTGGGTAGTGAGACACTGCTAGTGAGACACTGCTAGTGAGGCTGCTAGTGAGACACTGGGTGGTGAGACACTGGTGGTGAGACACTGGGTAGTGAGACACTGGTAGTGAGACACTGATAGTGAGACACTGGGTGGTGAGACACTGGGTAGTGAGACACTGCTAGTGAGACACTGGGTAGTGAGACACTGGGTGGTGAGACACTGGGTAGTGAGACACTGGGTGGTGAGACACTGCTAGTGAGACACTGGGTGGTGAGACACTGGGTGGTGAGACACTGGGTGGTGAGACACTGGTGGTGAGACATTGGGTAGTGAGACACTGGGTGGTGAGACACTGGGTGGTGAGACACTGGGTAGTGAGACATTGGGTAGTGAGACACTGCTAGTGAGACACTGGGTAGTGAGACACTGGGTGGTGAGACACTGGGTAGTGAGACACTGGGTGGTGAGACACTGCTAGTGAGACACTGGGTGGTGAGACACTGGGTGGTGAGACACTGGGTGGTGAGACACTGGTGGTGAGACATTGGGTAATGAGACACTGGGTGGTGAGACACTGGGTGGTGAGACACTGGGTAGAGAGACACTGGGTGGTGAGACACTGGGTGGTGAGATACTGGGTAGTGAGACACTGGGTAGTGAGACACTGGGTAGTGAGACACTGGGTAATAAGACACTGGGTGGTGAGACACTGGGTGGTGAGACACTGCTAGTGAGACACTGGGTGGTGAGACACTGGGTAGTGAGACACTGCTAGTGAGACACTGGGTGGTGAGACACTGGGTGGTGAGACACTGCTAGTGAGACACTGGGTGGTGAGACACTGGGTGGTGAGACACTGGGTAGTGAGACACTGGGTAATGAGACACTGGGTGGTGAGACACTGGGTGGTGAGACACTGCTAGTGAGACACTGGGTGGTGAGACATTGGGTGGTGAGACACTGCTAGTGAGACACTGGGTGGTGAGACACTGGGTGGTGAGACACTGCGTAGGGAGTGATACTAGGCCATAAAGAAGGCTGCTGTTTCTGGTGTAGGCCAATCGCCTTCAAAGACAATGCGTGTGACATTCTTATTTTTATTATAGTGAACACCGCCACCGTCTCCGCTCCGCTTCTGAGCAGACGAATGAATGGATAGCAGCATCTAAGCTGACATCTTGAACCCGCTGCTCTTAATCCGTACAACGGAGGAAGAAGACTGTGAACCCACCACACCTGAGGTGGCAAACCCAATGTGCCCGATCCACGGAACCACAGCACAGGCGAGGAAGCCGCAAAGCCAGATTCATGAATCGACTCCCTGAGCGTGAAAACAAGCTCTAGGTGGAGGATTGAATTCAGCTCATTTGGCACGGCAGTGGCTCGGAGATGTTCACTACCTCGCCTGGTATACAAGAGGTCGTGGGTTCGATCCTGAACCTGACGATTACTGCGTCTCTCTCTCTCTCCACGTGGTGGGATGTTAACTACCTCGGCTGGATTACAGGAGGTCGTGGGTCCGATCCCGACCCTAACGTTGACTGCGTCTCTCTCTCCTCTCCCCTTGGCGAGATGCTAACTACCTCGCCTGGTATACAGGAGGTAGTGGGTTCGATCCCGACCCTGACAATGCCTGCTGCTGTATATTTGGAGTCGGCGTCTCTCTCTCCCCATAGTGAGATGTTAACTACCTCGCCCTGTCTACTGGAAGTTGTAGGTTCGATCCCGACCCTGACGATGCCTGCTGCTGTATAATTGTAGTCTGCGTCTCTCTCTCTCTCTTCCCAGAGTGAGATGCTAACTACCTCACCTTGGAATACAGGAGGCCGTAGGATCGATCCCGACCCTGACACCTGTTGTATATTTGGTGTTTGCGTGTCTCTCTCCCGGTGGTGGTCGCGTGGATTATCCTCCCGTTGTTCCCTCCACATTTACAAACGTGCGTTTTGTAGAGCATTTGGCTGCGATACATTTCCACGTGGTAAGCCACTTCGTTGAGCTATCATTTGTGATGGCCAGGTCGCTTCTGAAAAAGAGCTACGTTGCTCAGTGGGGCCTTACCTGGTAAAATAAAAGTAGTTTGTAGTCGATAATTAGTTTAGTTTGGATCGTTTAACCGCAGGACAACAAACCTGAACGCAAAAAGCGGTTCTAAAGAAATGAGTTTGTCGATCTCGATGATGCAAAACATACACCATAGCTCCAGTGCCTACCTAATAGTTATCGGAAGGAAAGAACGTTCCAGACGGCCGCAGAAGCGCATCTGAAAGCCCCGCGCAATTGCGGTGACCACCGCCTTTGTTCGACGGCGAAGCCGCCGCCGCCGCCACTGCGAGTAGGCCTCGGCAACGTAAGGTAATTTACCCTTTTTACTGGGTAGAAGGTAAAGGTGTCGACATGCCAAGGGGTAAGGTAAAGGGTAGGCTAAAGGTAGCGTGAAGTGTTATCCTGTAGGGTAAAGGTGGCGTGAATTATTACCCTAGATTTGAAGTTTTCGTAACTGCAAGGATTCATACTCTTTGGTTTTTCGGTAAAGTCACGTGGGTAAAAAAATTTAATTAAATGAAAACAACAAAAATGTAATTAAATCGAATCACGACGTTTCGGGCGCAACACAAGCGTCCTTCTTCAGGTGGGGACAACGTAGCGTAAGCACAACAGCTTAAGTGTGTCTAAGAGATGGCTGTAACTAGTCACGGGAGATGGAGGGGAGGGACGACGATGATGTCCTTGGAGGCAACTGATGAAGCTTTTGTGATGCAGGGAGCGGAAGTAGATAGGAATGCTAAGATTAAGCAGCCTTTGTTATGCTGCGGGGGTGGGTAGCTTAGACCTGTGCAAGCCAAAACAGTGTATGGTGATGGTAGTGAGTGAAACTAGCGGGTAACATACTGGGAAAATGGATATGGACATGAGAATAAATATAAACTGGCTGTCTAGCAGTAAACTGCACGGTAGCTAAAGTTTAACTTGGTTAATTACATCTTTCCAATGATTGCTCAATTTGAATCCATCCTCTCGGTTAAAGTTATGTCTATGTTTGTATATCTGGATGGCTTCGTGGACAAATCTCTGGTGGTATCCAGGAGGCCTGCAGAGTACCTTGGAATCGGAGAACACAATGTCATGAGAACCCACAGAAATAAAACAGTGGTCAGCTACGGCCGAATAATTCGTCCTGCCATGTTTCAAATCCGATTTGTGGTCGCGAATGCAATCAGCAATGTGTCGTTTCGTTTCCCCGATATAACAATCGCCACAGGTGCAACTCAGTTTGTAGACACCAGGGTATTGTAAGTCAGGAATGACATCCTTTACGGATGGGATCAGATCACGGATCTTGTGTACTGTATCGAATCTGACCTGGATCTTTTGTTTGTTTCGAATTTTGGAAATCTTTTTGGTCACGCCTGCTATGTATGGCAACGTAATGATTTTGATCGGGGTCTCAAGGGGTTGTTTCACCACATTGGGAGACACAGCCTGGCAGATAGCACGGTTAGAGTACCCGTTCATATTGATGGCCAGATGTACATGTTCCAATTCACTGGCTAGGTGGTGTTGGTCTGAGATGCAGTGGGCTCTGTGGTATAGAGTAAGTGTTACCCTGTAGGGTAAAGGTGGCGTGAAGTGTTACCCTGTAGGGTAAAGGTGGTGTGAAGTGTTACTCTGTAGGGTAAAGGTGGTGTGAAGTGTTACTCTGTAGGGTAAAGGTGACGTGAAGTGTTACTCTGTAGGGTAAAGGTGGTGTGAAGTGTTACTCTGTAGGGTAAAGGTGGTGTGAAGTGTTACCCTGTAGGGTAAAGGTGACGTGAAGTGTTACTCTGTAGGGTAAAGGTGGCGTGAAGTGTTACCCTGTAGGGTAAAGGTGGTGTGAAGTGTTACTCTGTAGGGTAAAGGTGGTGTGAAGTGTTACCCTGTAGGGTAAAGGTGGTGTGAAGTGTTACTCTGTAGGGTAAAGGTGGCGTGAAGTGTTACCCTGTAGGGTAAAGGTGACGTGAAGTGTTACCCTGTAGGGTAAAGGTGACGTGAAGTGTTACCCTGTAGGGTAAAGGTGACGTGAAGTGTTACCCTGTAGGGTAAAGGTGGTGTGAAGTGTTACTCTGTAGGGTAAAGGTGGTGTGAAGTGTTACTCTGTAGGGTAAAGGTGGTGTGAAGTGTTACTCTGTAGGGTAAAGGTGGCGTGAAGTGTTACTCTGTAGGGTAAAGGTGGTGTGAAGTGTTACTCTGTAGGGTAAAGGTGGTGTGAAGTGTTACTCTGTAGGGTAAAGGTGACGTGAAGTGTTACTCTGTAGGGTAAAGGTGGTGTGAAGTGTTACTCTGTAGGGTAAAGGTGGTGTGAAGTGTTACTCTGTAGGGTAAAGGTGGTGTGAAGTGTTACTCTGTAGGGTAAAGGTGGTGTGAAGTGTTACTCTGTAGGGTAAAGGTGGTGTGAAGTGTTACGCTGTAGGGTAAAGGTGGTGTGAAGTGTTACTCTGTAGGGTAAAGGCAGCGTGAAGTGTTACGCTGTAGGGTAAAGGTGGTGTGAAGTGTTACGCTGTAGGGTAAAGGTGGTGTGAAGTGTTACTCTGTAGGGTAAAGGTGGTGTGAAGTGTTACGCTGTAGGGTAAAGGCAGCGTGAAGTGTTACCCTGTAGGGTAAAGGTGACGTGAAGTGTTACGCTGTAGGGTAAAGGTGGTGTGAAGTGTTACGCTGTAGGGTAAAGGTGGTGTGAAGTGTTACGCTGTAGGGTAAAGGTGGTGTGAAGTGTTACCCTGTAGGGTAAAGGTGACGTGAAGTGTTACCCTGTAGGGTAAAGGTGGTGTGAAGTGTTACGCTGTAGGGTAAAGGTGGTGTGAAGTGTTACGCTGTAGGGTAAAGGTGGTGTGAAGTGTTACCCTGTAGGGTAAAGGTGGTGTGAAGTGTTACTCTGTAGGGTAAAGGTGGTGTGAAGTGTTACCCTGTAGGGTAAAGGTGGTGTGAAGTGTTACTCTGTAGGGTAAAGGTGGTGTGAAGTGTTACGCTGTAGGGTAAAGGTGGTGTGAAGTGTTACTCTGTAGGGTAAAGGTGGTGTGAAGTGTTACGCTGTAGGGTAAAGGTGGTGTGAAGTGTTACCCTGTAGGGTAAAGGTGGTGTGAAGTGTTACGCTGTAGGGTAAAGGTGGTGTGAAGTGTTACTCTGTAGGGTAAAGGCGACGTGAAGTGTTACCCTGTAGGGTAAAGGAAGCGTGAAGTGTTACCCTGTAGGGTAAAGGTGGTGTGAAGTGTTACCCTGTAGGGTAAACGTAGCGTGAAATATTATCCGGTAAACACCTTGTGTTTACCACTCGCTAAAAGCTCCCTGTCCCAGTCTGTGGCCTCCATTTAAAATTGGAATCATCGAGAGTATTTTACATGAATAAAGCGCTCTACCAAGCATTTACCTGTTATAAACCTTGTTCATGTGTAGTAGTACCCCAGTAATTACCCTGTAATCGGGTAATTTGTATGGGGTAAGGGTGAAAGGTAGGGTAAAGGTAGGCTCGATGCTTTTGACCTTTTACCGTACCTTGCCGAGGCCTAGCTGCGAGGATGATGACGGGAGTTTCGATTTACCCCAAATTCGTTTGTCCGCTGCACCCTCTCTGTGTAGATCGTCTCTGCCGCTGCCATTCTGGCCGACAGAGATTGCGATCGCGGCTTCTACAAAACACACCAGGGCTTCTGCTGCAGACTATGCCGCCCAGGTAAGGAAACACAACCAAAACGAAACTATTTTTGTTCATTGTACCAAGGCCCCCACTGAGCTATGCAGCCCTTTTGTCAGCAGCGACGTGACTATCACAAATCATAGCGAGGCGAAGTGGCGTATCGCGTGAACATTTATAGCCGCCAAATACTCTAAACACGTGATTCTACAGACTTATAGATACCCAAAGACCTACACTCTTATAGACCCACAGAGACCCACACTCATAGAGACCCAAAGAGACCCACACTCATAGAGACCCACAGAGACCCACACTCTTAGAGACCCGCAGAGACCCATACTGAAACTAAACCATTTTTTTATTTAACCAAGCAAGCCCCACTACCCATTCACCAACCCGCACTGAGCAGCCTGGTAAAGAACGGTCACAAAGACAAAAATCCCCCCTATAGCCTGAACAGACTGTTGGGGCATGTGCTGTTAGCAAGTAGCACCTATGAAGGCCGGCACAGCACACGAGGGGGTGGGTTACCAGCACCATGCCGCCTTTGTCTCCCTAGTGGCGATGTTTACTACACACCGCACCAGGTACTCATTTGAGGTTGAGTCGGTTCAGATAATCGTCGCCAGTGTCTACCGTGAGCGGGGATCGAACTCGGGCCACCGGGTCCATAGCGCCGCTAAACTACCGCTCCCCCACAGTATGGTGACATAACCCCCATGACAGACTGGGCATCTGGAAATATATCCAGAAGTAGATTGACAAAGAGCTACGTAGTTTTTCCATCTAAAATGTTGAAAAGTTCACCAAGCACACTGCCATGTTTCTCTTCATAGGGACTTTCAAGATTGTCGACTGCATCACCGATGGCATGGACCCCTGGTGTAATCTATGCCCTGAGGGCACCTTCAGCAACCGAGATCACCAGGAGAAGACGTGCATGCCGTGCGGGGCTTGCGGACCAGGTAACAGGAATGACTCGCACCGTCGTCGCAATCACGATGGAGGATGCGGTGCCATTTAGGCGTCGCTTGACTTTACGCACGAAACACGACGCAACAAAACAGAGAAGGAAATAAAAAACGAGGAAAGAGAAAAAGAGGAAAAAAATGAAGAAAAATTTGAAAGAAAAAAGAGAGAGAAAAACAATGAGAAAATGAAGAAAAAAGGAAAGAAAAAAGAGGAAATTAACGAGACAAAAAAGAAATGGAGAAAAAAAGATTGAAAAAGAGAAAGAAAAAAAAGAGAATTCAATAAATAAGAGGGGTCGTGAGAGGGGTTATAGGGGAGGGATGGGGAGGAGTGGAGGGGCGAGGGGACTGACGAGGAAGGGAATGGCCGATGTAGTTAAGAGGGTGAGGCTTTGAGAGGAGACATTGCTATCGTGGCAAAAACAAATCACGGACATTGTCAAAACCAGGTCAAGTTATGCATGTGTGTGAGACCGATGAACTCTCGATTTCCCATTTGCAGATGAGGAGGTGGCTCACGCCTGCTCCTTGGCCCAGGACACCGTGTGCCAGTGCAAGGAGGGGTTCAAGAGAGACCCTGGCTCGGAGCTCTGTATTCGTGAAGGGCCCAGCCAAGGTGACTTACCACGCGGTCAACACCTCTATCATTGTCGTCTGTAGAATTGCTTCTTGTGATTCGTGTTTGTTGTCCTTCCCCTCCCCCGCACACTCAGATTAGCATGGTTGGCTACGTACGGTACGAAAGAAGTTCAACATACGTTACTGTCGCCTATTCCCTTATTCGGTGACTGACTAAACCTGTGACGTCAAAGGTGGTCATACTCAAAATGGTCTGGTAACGATAAAACTCTTTCATAATAATGAACAACACCGGTAACAACCACAAAACACGGGCTTACGGCAACTCACACCACAGCCCTGCCCTCGGCGGCAAATGTCTCCGCTCTATTCTACATTTGAAGTTTTCGTGACTGCAAGGATCTTTCGGTAAAGTCACGTAGGTAAAAAAAAAAGTTAATTAAATCATGACGTTTCGATTGCAACACAAGCAATCATCATCATCAGGTGTGAAAATCAGAAGTTTATATAAGTGTGGACGTCAGGGACTGGGACATGAGACTGTGCGGGGGGGGGTCGGGGGGAGTGGGCGGGGCTAGAAGCGAGAGGTTGAGGGAGCTGGAAGATGCGGGGGGGGGTGGAAGAGAGCGAAGCAGCGACTACTGCAGTTACAGCCGATGTTGGCGCCCAAAGCAAAATAGCAGCACTGTTAAACGCTGGGGATGCAACTGACTCGGTAAAATAGACTAGTAGCCGCTAATAAGATGGGACAATCTATGCGCAGTTACATCATTTTTACTTGGTTAATAACATCTTTCCAATGATTGCTCAATTTGTATCCATCTTCACGGTGGAAGTTATGTCTGTGCTTGTATATCTGGATAGCTTCATGAACAAACCTTTGAGAGTAGCCAGACGGTTTGCAAGAGCACCTTGGTCTCGGAAAAAACAATATCATGAGAGCCCACAGCGTTATAACAATGATCAGCAACGGCGGAAGAATTAGTTCTGCCGTGTTTCAGATCTGACTTGTGACTCGCGGATACGGTCAGAGATATGACTGTTTCGTTTCCCCAATGTAACAATCACCACAGATGCAACTTAGGTTGTAGACTCCAGGGTATTGCAAATCAGGAATGACATCCTTCACAGATGGGATTAGATCACGGATATTATGTACTGTACTGAATCGGACCTGGATCTTGTGTTTGTTTAGGATTTTCGCAATCTTTTTGGTAACGCCTGCTATGTATGGTAACGTGATGGTTTTGATCGGCGTCTCAGGGGGTTGTTTCTCCATCATGGTTGGAAAAACCGCTTTGCGGATAATGCCGTCAGAGTATCCATTCATCTTAAGGACCTGGTGTACGTGTTCCAGTTCACTGGCTAGGTGATGTTGGTCAGAAATGAAGTGGGCCCTATGGTGTAGTGTTTTGATGAGGGAATTCTTCTGTGCTGGATGGTGGTGGGATTCAGGTTTCAGATAGGAATCTGTGTGGGTAGCTTTCCTGTAGACAGAGTGTCCCAAAGAGCCATCAGGTTTCTTCTCAAAACATCCAGGAATAGTAGCTTATCATCCTTCTCCACTTCCATGGTGAATTTGATGGATTGGTGTATGGAATTGATGTGATTGTGGAATAGGTTCAGTGTTGGTAGGTTATGTGGCCAAATTACGAAAGTGTCATCCATATATCTCTTCCACAAGGAAGGACGTAGGGTGGATATCTGGATGGCATCTGTTTCAAATTTCTCCATGAAAACATTCGCTTTTTTGGGAGGAATTTTCTCAGGAACGTAACAACTGCATCCGTCGAGGTCTGCCCTGCACGTCACGGGCCGTTTTCGAATGCTCGCATTGACTGTCTTCAGCAGGCTTTTTTTTATCCATAGATCGGCGGAACTGATTTTATGTTTTGTTTTTCCCTTCTGTTTTCTATTTTTCAGTAACAGCAACCATCGTTTTGGGATGCATCGCTGCACTCTCGCTGATCGCTATAACTACCATCCTCATCGTTTTAAGACAGAGACAGAAGCTCTCTCGTAAGTCTGATTGAGCAGATCAGCAGTATACCAGTGCGCGGTAAAAAAAACATGTCTTTTTCTATTCAAACCTCCGATTAGCTACGGTGCGCTATGTACAGTGGGACAGAAGAAGCTCAACAGACATACGCACAGTGATTTTACTGGTTTGACAATGATTACAATTGATTGTTTTTATATGATAGTCATACATATTATCTCTTAAAGCTTCAAATGTATGTGTGTAGGACTTCTTTTTGCACCATACTGTGGCTAATCAGAGGTGCGAGGGGAAGGACAACAAACTAAACACAAAAAGCAGTTTTAAAGAAATGAGTTTTGTCAATCCAGACGATTATTTAAAGTGCATCGCTACCAGTGGCTTCCTAATATCGGAAGGAAGAGGCGGTCCAGACGGCCGCAGACGCAGCGCATCTGAAAACGCCGCGCGACAGCAAAAGCGGACTTCTTGTCATTGCCATTGTATCTCTGTAATGCTCCCTGCGATGCGTTCACAGGCGCCGGGTACAAGAGGCGGCACCGCTCCTCGTAGTCGTAAAGAACGGGACCCAGGTAATGGCGAGCGACGTTGACATCGGTTCGGAGCGCTCCAGTGGCGTGCATGGTGGCTCCAGCGAGCTTACAATAAGTGATACAATGCGTACGCTTGCCAATCACACGCGTGTCTTCAGACTTGCATCCACGTTCTCTTGTTTCTCCAACCCTCGGCGGTGTATCGGCACATCACTGTGGGAAAACACAATTGTATGCATAAATAATTGCGATTTAGTGTAACATAATGGTCATAGGGAGAGGCGTGGGTTCGATCCTGACCCTGACGATGACTGCATCTCTCTCTCTCACTCCACGTGGCAAGATGTTTACTACCTCGCCTGGTATACAGAAGGTGATTGGTTCGATCTTGACCCTGACGATGCCTACTGCTGTATGTTAACTACCTCGCCTGGAATACAGGAGCTCGTATATTTGATCCTGATGCCTGTTGTATATTTGGAGTTTGCGTATCTCTCACCCCGTGGTTGCGTGGACTTTTTTCCGGGTCCTCCAGTTTTTCCCTCCACATTTAGAAACTTGCGGTGGGGTGGGGGCGGGTTTAACGACACATTTATATATTTGCGCGATCTAACCCAAAAATCTGTAAAGTAAAACCTTGGATTGCGAGTAACTTGGTCTGCGGGTGTTTTGCAAGACGAGCAAAACATTTTCGTAAATTTTTTATTTGATAAACGAGCGAGGTCTTGCAATACGAGTGGTACATATACGCTTTGTCTGCCGAGCGTCACGTGATCACAACTGATTTACGAGTGCTTTGATATACGAGTGCTTCGGATTACAAGCACGTTTCCGGAACGAATTATGCTCGCAATCCAAGGTTTTACTGTATTATGGATATTGGTGGCGAAAGCCTACGTGTTAAACATACATTTATTCAGCCACCTCGAGTAGGCAATCTCAGATTTTAGAACTGCTGGAGACGTTTCCATGAGACTTCTATGTTCGTCATCCACAGGCGGACGGTGAAATTGCTGATAACATGGTAAAGCAGGTAATGCATGAATACTCAGAGGACCTAAAGAAGTGGGTCGGTGAGAACCCGACCCCTCTCCTGGAGTATCTGATCAACAACCGCACAATCACATGGGAAGTTTACAGCACGGCCAAAAGCAAGGGTGGACAGGACTGCGTGGAGTTTCTACTTCACCACTTCCTCAACCGGGGAGGGAAAGAGTACTTCAGGCTCTGGAACGCTCTCTACGCCGTTAGAAGAAACTACCTGCAGCTGTGGAAGATGTTCAAGGAAAAGGGTATGCGTGGTCCTTTAACTCTTCACTATGATAAACATCACGTCAAGTTGCTTCGAATCGTCAATTAAAATACACGGTGCTCAAATTCAATAATTGAATGTTTATTTACATTTTTTTAAAAGTATAATTACAGGCAGTCCTCTGAATTACGAACATGATCTGCCAGGCTAGGTGCATGTTAAGGCCACGTGAAGTGTTGAACGCCCGCTAGCAGGAGGTCACGGGACAGACCCAGCAGGTGCCATGGGTCGACTGACTGAGACGATTGGCCGATGCACCACCTGTGCCCCCTACTGTTCCAACTTGCTGTGTTTTAGCCGCCCGGCGCTCCGCTCATTGTTGTGAGCGTCACTCCTCTGCCCTCCGTTGTTGCTGGAGGGCGACTGCCTCCATCTGCCCAGTAGCGTCCTTCACGAGCCTCCTCCACAGAGGCTGATCTTGACACCGCTGGTACCAGTCATTGGCAAGTCCACTCAGCTCCACATCCTCTTGTACCATATCACTCCATCTCTTCTCTAGCCAGTGCTGCACCCGATTAGCCCCCTCTATCCAGCCGAACAAAAGCTGTTTAGGGATGCGGTTTCTGGGCATGAGGGATACATGACCCAGCCAACGCAGCCTTGCCTGCCAGAGGAGCTCACTGATGGGACTTTGTCCACATCTTTCAAGGATTTGTGAGCTCCTCACGTAATCCAGCCTGGTTAAACCCAGGATGGATTGTAGGCCAGTCTAAATGTTTCTAACCAGGGAAGATGTTCCATTAGGGGGGTCCACGTTTCGCAAGCATAGAGAAGGGAGGGCATGACCGTGGCCAAGAAGATCTCAAGCTTCGAGTGGAGCGACAGACCAGGTAGCTTCCACACATTGTCGCGCAGCCAATCAAAAGATAATTCCACTCGACTGATTCGGAGTGAGATCTCTGCTATCAAACCATAGCCGGTCATGAGCACACTGCCCAGGTATGGAAAACTCTCTCCCCTCCACAACTGCCCCATCACCAATTGGGAGTTGTGGGGTGGAGTGTCTGATGGCACAAAATACCCAGGCAGGTGCTTAGTTTTGGTGGGGCTGATGGTAAGGCCCTACCTATTAGTGGAATGATCAGTAGCAGTGCCTCCAACTCCTCCTCTGAGTGAGCAGCAATCACCAGATCATAAGCATACATAACATGGTTGACCAATAGGGAGCCATCCCTTGACCGCACCCAGGCATCGATCAGCCTCTCATTGTATCTGTTCCAGATATAAAATCCTCCGGTACAGCCATCGAAGGCTTCACGAACTACGTGATCGATATAGATGTTAAATAATGTGGGAGAAAGAAGACATCCTTTTTGCACCCCAAAGTGAACAGGGAATGGTTCCTACTCCCAGCCAAGTAGTTTTACCCGTGCCTGCCCACCATCACGAAGGTCCTTAATGATTGTGAGCAGAGAGTCGGGACTCCGAAGGCACAAAAAATAACTCAGAGAACAACCCAGAGCCCAGGCCTACTGATGCTATTATAGGCCTTGACCAGGTCAATAAAGCAAAGATGTAGGTCTTCTTGGAATTCCCTACACCTCTGCTGTGGCAGACAGAGGAGTGGCAGCCTCTTCTCTGCAGTGAGCGTTCGAACATTCCACGTGGCCACCCGCAGTGTCTTTTTGCTGTTTCTGGAGGAACCCCGAGGGTGAAGATTCAGTCTTCTGGCTCCGCCAAATGTAGTTTGGCCAGGAGACGTCATAGACACCTATCCCCAGGGCCTCCGGCACAAGCTTTGTTCTAAAAGTTCCACGTGGTTTAGTGGTAAATAATTGAAGGTGGAGGGGTTACCAGCCCTTTGCACCCATTCAGAGCCCTTGTTTGGACGCTGTTGCGGCTACAATCGCCGTGAAGGGGTATAGCCGATTTTGAAATTGACCTTCCCTCCATGGCATTGCTCACATCCACCACAGCGTTGCCGTTCAGCACCAGTCAAGAGGTAGGGGATTGTTTTCGCTGGACTAACACACACACATGTGTACACACACACATTTGCACACGTTTGCACACATAGACACAAAGATAGATCCCCATATAGCCTTAACAGATTGTTGGAGCAAGTGCTGTTAGCAAGCACTTATGAAGGCCAGCATGGCGCACGAGAAAGTGTGTGGCGCACACCACGCCCAGCAGCCTTCGTCTCCCGAGTAGCGATGTTTACACACCGCACTAGCTACTAATTTGAGGCTGAATCGACCGAGGGAAGGCCCAGAAACAGTTCAGATAATCGCAACTGGTGTTGGCCGTGAGCGAGAATCAAACTTGGGTCGCCAGGTTCGTAGCGCAGTGCGCTACCCGCTACACTAGCGCTCCCCACACACTCAGTTTCACACACACACACTCTCTGCTCGAGTCACTTTTTAAAAAAGTCATTCCCTGGAAGCTAGTTTGTAAGTGTGGGTGGTGTTCGTCAGTGAGGGTGGTGTTTGTAAATACGGGCGTTCGTAAGTCGAGAACTGAATGTGCACTGCATTTTCCGTTGTCACAGGGGAAGCAGTGTTGGCTGTTACAAAAGCCAAGCCACAGCTGAAGGCTTGGATCGGCGTGAACCCACGACACCTTCTGCTGCAGCTCATCAACCAGTCTCTGATTCCAGGCGACATCATAACCAAAGCAAAATCGGCAAACAGCGACGAGGACTGTGCCGAGATCTTGCTCGACTTCTTCATCAAACGCGGCAACGACGACTGCGATAAGCTGCTGTTTGCATTGCACATCGTGAAGAACAAGTACCCCGACGTCAAGAAGTGGCTGAGCTCCCTCGGTGAGTTTAAACGTCGTTGAACACCTTCAAACTTCTCACAGGTATCCACGTTATGACTCCCTCCCAGTTGACTTCCGCATGAAATTTGTTCTACTTTGTGTGACGTAAAAGTATGACCACCCCTTTTCACTTTAAACTATTCTGTTGTTTCATTCAACTCATCCTTCGTACACAATTTGCCTATACCACGAGTGGAAGCATCTACAGGATTGTCCGTCGATGTATCATCCATTATTATTACGCAATCATGCAAGCGATTGGACAAAGCAACTGAAATGTCGGCAACATATTCCGTAAATGATAAAATAAGAATAGGTATTTCCCTTTGTGGAAATAAAACAAGTGTTAAGATGTTCAAACACCTAATATATTTTTCTCAGTTTGATACTGGTAAAAAGGTCCCATATCCTGTACATAGTTCGTAGTTTTACCGCTAGGTGCAAAACAAATACCTCCCAGCAAAATGAAACAAAGAATAGTTTCCAGCACCCGGAGCAAAAAATACCACTTGTGTGCGAGATGGGGCAACGCTCTATCCCATACAGATGAAAGAGATGGAGATCGGTCCACTCACAAGTGCTGGACTAGAGGTGTGCGCCATGTTGTATGTGTTGGTATTATGAAATTTTGATGAAAATAATAAAAATTAATAATTTTCCGAAAAATGCGCAAATCGCATTAATTATGATAGTGTGTGTATTAATACGCATAAATTATGATAATGCGTGTAATTATATGCATAAATTATGATAATCACGGAGATAATCGTAGTAATTTATGCTGAGGCTTGCGATTATGTTAATGTGTGCAGTTATGATAATTTGCTTAGTTTCGTTTATCCAGGGTTATCAATCAGGATAACACGATTATCATAGATTCATTTACCGATTATCCTAGTGTGTGTTATAATATTTTAGGTCTCCATTTTCATATCTCATCACAGGATACAGTTGTCAAGAATAAGACAGTTTTGCATGGACTTGGAAGGAACACTCGATATGCTTCTGGATTACAATTTTATTCTAACAAGCACGTGACATTCTATCATGCAGGTCAAACATGCGTCAATAATTCATGGGCAAGATTATGCAATTAACTAATATGAACGACAAAAACGTATGCAGTTGTGACATTATGCAATTATGCAATATGAATAACGAAAACTCTTATGCATTTGACTAAAATGAATGAATAAACACTTATGCATTTAGCTAAATTGAATAACTAAAAATTCTTATGCATTTGCGATATTATGCATTAACTAATATGAATAACCAAAACTCTTATGCAATTACGAGATTATGCATTTGACTAAAATGAATGAATAAACACTTATGCATTTAACGAACTGAATGACTAAAAATTCTTATGCATTTGCGATATTATGCATTAACTAATATGAATAACCAAAACTCTTATGCAATTACGAGATTATGCATTTGACTAAAATGAATGAATAAACACTTATGCATTTAACGAACTGAATGACTAAAAACACTTCTATCAATTGTAACCTCTACTTTTCCTACCAGGCATCATTAGTTCGCCCATGTATTGATCACAATCGGCGACTGGTCGAGTTTGAAAACAAGCATGACACACTTCATATGGCGGTAATAAGAAGCACTTATTGTATCCCAGAGGCGAAAGTATATGTCAATAGATTCATCGGCAAGTCTAAAATCCTTTTTAACGGAATGTTTGATACAATGGTGGGTGAGGGCGTGTGGGCGCGAGAGCGAATCTGGCTCTGTTGTAATTAATTCTTCGGCGAGACTCTGGGACAAAGGAAACTGGTTTGACAAGATATTCTCTCTCTGTGTTCGGTCGATTCGTAATGAGGATTCCGAGAGTTTGAGTTTGCCTCGACGAGTCTATTGATCGCCTATGTGATGAGCGGGACAAGGGAAAGACACGGTAACAACCTCACTCTTATAACCGACGGACTCTTAATCACTCGATGGGCCGCGATTCCGCATGGCCAGCTGATGGTTCATGTAGTTGATAATCAGTCTTCTGATAATTGACTAGGGTTGATACGATGGTAAGGGTGAACTAGATGGGATAGTCTCACAGGTGAGTGGGGCGTCAATGCGTGCGTGTGTGGGTCTATTGGTGGGGGGAGTTGTGGGTACGAACGACTTTCGGAGAAGGACCCTCTGGCTTGCGCAGCTGCGGTGAGAGGGTGAGCGGCTCGCTTTCCGACTCCTTCCTTGGCTGACCCCGTACGATGACTGACGCGCGGCCACGCTCGTTTGCGTGGTCAGGCGATGCACCTCGGCGTGGCGACACGGCAGGGGAGCTGGGCTCGTACACGTGTGCGGCAGGCGATGCACCTCGGCGTGGCGACACGGCAAGGGAGCTGGGCTCGTACACTCGTGTGCGGCAGGCGATGCACCTCGGCGTGGTGACACGGCAAGGGAGCCTGGCTCGTACACTCGTGTGCGGCAGGCGATGCCTCGGCACCGCGCGATCCTCGTCCTTCTGGATGACGAAAAGCTTCTTCGTTGGCGGCGACGAGGAGAGATGGTTGTCGCCCTGGAGAACTCTGGTGGGGCCTTAGCCCGGAGACGAGATGAGATGTAGGCCGGAGCTCGTGAAGATCTGTGGTGGAGCCGAAGATGGGCTCGTAGCCCGGATGATATCTTGTGTTGGAGCCGAAGCCCGGACGATATGTGATGGGGGCCAGAGCCCCTGTCGATCTGAGTTGTATGGATTTTCCTTCGGTTTATATCGGAAAATTCCACTCGGCTTCCCGAGTTCAAAAGCTGTGTCATAAAACCTTCCTGTGGGGGTGGACCATCTGCGTCCGTGTGTGTGTCCGTCCGTGTGTTTCGCGTGCGTGTTTGTCCGTGTGTTTCGCGTGCGTGTTTGTCCGTGTGTTTATTAGCTTTGAAGACACAGCTGTGTGTGTCGTTCTGGAAAAAAGGGGTGGGGGCCTCGTGTCGGCTGCTTCAGAAGTTATCCATTAGCCAGACCGATGATTCGCGTTGAGTTAAAAAAAAACATTTGAATCCATGTTGTGTTACTGAATAATATTTGTCGCGAAAACCTACGCGTTAAGCAAGCTTAACTATTCACTCCCTTGCTCTGGGATCACATCCTTTGTCTCACACAGCTTAAGTTGGTTTGGTTTGGAAGTTGAAATGCGACTTATTTGCTGCTTGGTTATGCCGAAACAGTGTTCACGATGTTTCATCGTGACCCGATCTCTCATGGCAATGTTATTTCCATGCGTGTGCAATTTTTGCTGTCCGTGTTGTGGGGAGACAAAGGCGGTTGTTTCCACGGTGGGAGCATCCGGCGCATGCTTATTTATTCGAAGGCGTGTGTTAATTTCCTTTGAGCCCTTGCCCCAACTTTATGGGTGTCATTTCCTGGCTTGGTGCCTGTGTGTCGTGATCCTCTCGGAAAGACAAAGGCGGCCGTGTTGCTCGCTTCCCATGGGTGTTGTGTTTGGTTAATTTTGAGAGCCTTCTCCGCCCTTGATTTCTCTTCTACTTTAATTCCGTACTTATTATTTGACTTCTTGTGATTATTTGATCTGATATCCCGGCTAGGAATTTTGTTTTGGAGCGAAATCGATGCCATAATTATTCTTTGATGCTTCGGCCCGGCCGTGTAGATATTCTTTAAAGGTAAATAATGTCAGTATTTATTAACAATGATGGGTCGCGATTCTGGTTCAGATTGTCGTCTGGTTTTCAATTGGAGTGAGGATGGATACTGTTTGCTTAATCTTTATGGTTAAGTTGGTAACTTGTGTATTTAACATGGTTCAAAGACCCATCTGTGCTTTTTGTCGTCGATGCTGTTTCTTTGTTAAGAATATAATTATCTCTTCCTCCGTGTCTCCTGGTTCTGCAACCCCCCGCCTGCAATTCCCCCCTCCCTTGTTCCTCTTGTGTGAATTTAGGGGAGTTTATTACCTTATTGCCCCCCCCTTTCATGTCCTCTTTCCTTTGAAATGAGGTATGCGCGCATCTGTGGAAGTGTGGGGGCCTCTGTGGAAGTGTGGGGGCGTGTTCGTTCCCACGTGGCCGCGTCTATTAAAAAAAAACGATATTATCTATGTTGGCAGAATAATTCTTAAAAAAAAAATTAATATTAAAAAAAATAAAAAGGGGGTACATACACAACAGCCACCACGTGCATCAATCGTACTTTTCGTTTCTTCTCAATAATCCTCAATCGCCACTACTCACTGTCTTTCAGGGTTCCTCAAGAAGCTCTTGACCAAGGCCCCTTTGTTTTTGGATCAGTACAAGGACAAAGGGTTATACAGACATATTCGCTTCAACAAGGAACACATATCCAAAGCTATAAAGGATGACCTGGAACCCCTGCTCACCTGCCTGGAAAAAATAAACTACTTCAGCACAACCATCGCACAGGTATTGTTGTTGGCTTTGGTTTTCACAGCGGAGGCTTTAGAAGGATGTTTATGTTTGTACACTAATGCAGCGACGACGTTATGCTTTGCAGGACCTGAGAGAAATGGAGAACAAACACGGACGGGACGTGGCGGCAAGGCACGTGATAGAGCTCACGTTGGGAAAGAGCCGGGCGAATCCCAGGCAATTCTTAGAGGTCCTTTGGGGACTTCGAGATCAACACCCAAAGTTTAACTCCATCTTTCGTAACATGTGAGCTTTATTAAGCCAAATTCACTCTTTTTAAAAATCTAATTTTGTTTTACCTTTTGCCACTTGTTAAGTGATTTCCTTTAGCATATACGCGTTAAGATGGCCCTTTAGCACACATGCTAAGACGCATCCAGGAAGTGCAAATGAGAGTCCCACATCGTCAATTCCCTCCTCTGTCCCTTCCCACCCCTGCCCGCTCCTCTCGCCCCTTGCTTGGCCACGTCATTTAACAATTTAGGCTTCATTTTTTTAAAGACATCGCCTGCATTAAGAACTCCTCCCAGCTCTTCTCTGCTTAAGTGACCCTCAATTTCAGAATCCTTTGTAATCAATTTCAGAATATTTATTCATACTGGAGGAGGAACCCCATGAGCCATCAAGCTCTTTACCACAGATGTCCAGTAGGGACACGGGATAAGAACGTTACAACAACAAACAGTACAAAAACATTATCGTAGTGCAAAGTACGAGAAAGGTTCAACAAATCACTGAAACACGTACAAATAACTAAGACTAAAGCATCCCCATCCTACCAAGCAAAGCCCACTGAGGTATTAACTTATTTTTCAGAAGCGTCCTGGCTATCACAAATGATAGCTCAACAAAGTAGCCCCATCATTTGGACATTTCTAGCCGCGAAATAATCTCAATGCGTGTTTCTAAATGTGGACGGGAAAACCGAAGGACCACGAGAAATACAAAAGGCCAAATGTGATTACTTAAATAAAATTAATATATATCTTCAAAGACAGCCCCAAACTCTTAGGCTAACTCTGTCACTAACCCTATCAGTACTCCAACCTCTACCACTACTCCAGCCCCTATCACTACTCCAACCCCTATCACTAGCCCTATCACTACCCCCAACCCCTATCACTAGCCCTATCACTACCCCCAACCCCTATCACTAGCCCTATCACTACCCCCAACCCCTATCACTACCCTAACCCCCTATCAACACCCTAACCCCTATCACTACCCCTAACCCCTATCACTACCACCCTAACCCCTATCAATACCCCTAACCCCTATTACAACCCCTATCACTACCCCTAACCCCTATCACTACCTCAACCCCCTATCAACACCCTAACCCCTATCACTACCACCCTAACCCTTATCACTACCCCTAACACTACCACCCTAACACTACCACCCTAACCCCTATCACTACCTTAACCCCTGTCACCACCCCTACCCCTATCACTACCCCTAACCCCCATCACTACCCCTAACCCCTATCACTACTTCAATCCCTATAAATTCGCGCGTTTATTGATTCATGAAGGGAAAAAGTGTAACAAGCAATGAATGGATAGCAACTTGGCACCCTTTATTTCACTATAAGCACAAATAATAAATTATCTTTCAAGGATTTTTTTCACAAGCGACGTTACCGACGATGGGCTTCATCACAGCACATAGACATGCTATGAAGAAGGCCCATTGACCGAAACGTCGCCTATTATACAGTCTGTTCTCCTCTAAGGCAGTAGTTGAGTTTCTGAAGACAACGGCGTTATTGAAAAATCCTGTCATAATGAGTAAAAATAATAAAGGATAAAACTCAGTTTAACTGAATAGACAAATGTTAGATGTGTACCCCTTTTTGATCATTAATACTTCATGAATATTAGACTTATAATTGTTCATCGCACGTACATTCACATTGCTCTCTTATACACTACGCATATGTTGAGCCTTCATTCCTATCAGCAGAGTTATGGTCTAGGAAGGGAGGCTTTAATTCTCATGCCCAGAAATATATAAGTAAGTGATGCCGCACCTGAGAACTTCACGGGACATAGGCCTTGATTTGAAGCTTTCGTGACTACAGGAATCCATACTCTTTGGTTCTTTCGGTAAAGTCACCTACGTGACTTTAACGAAAGAACCAAAGAGTAGGGACATAGGCCCTTTGTCCAAGATAAGCTCGTTAAAATGTTGATCCTTGCAAAAAGTAGCCAAAACCATACATGGAAATAACATCCGGCCACCCAGTCTAAAGACTTAGGTTCTACATCGTCCCATGGTATGGCTGCATTAACGGTAATTTATATGTATGAGGTGGGGCTTGATTTCAAGTATATAAATTTCCATTTAATATTGAACTCAGTCTATGTGAAAGTCAGGGCTCCCAGGGGTTACCTCACAAAGAGGACCCACTGGTAATTGTTTTGATGTATTACTGGTAGAATGATTGTTTCTTGATATATTGGTTGGTCTGCTGCGAGGTGCACACTTTGTTTTTTTCCAGACTGGTAGAGGACCGTCTGGTTTTGCCAATATTTTCTGAATACTGTTACGTTCTTAGAGAGTTTAACGTTTACGTTCTAATGCCAGTGCTTTCCCATATTTTGTTAAGGCTACGGAAATATCAGCATTTGCATTTTTGCCTGTAGTCGCTAATGTGGGTTGGTTTTGATACATTTGTTAAGGCGTGCAACACACATACGTGGGCACATATTGTTACGTATTGCATAAATGCATAAAATATTAGTCTTTGGTTTGTGAGTCTGAAACAAGGCATACCAACCATAATCGAGGTTTTTTTGGGTTAGATCGCGTAAATTTATAATATTGTGTCGTTAAAACCCGCCACCACCCGACACAGCCAACTAGTACTGTAGAAGAATAACAGATGCAGAGTTGACGTGATTGTGACACTAGTTGATGCTGTGATCTATTAAATACTCAAGATTTGTATTGCACTGAGTGTCCGAGTGGTTTCTTTCTGTTTCCTTGCTTTACAAAGCCTGTACTGCTTGACGGGTCGGTGAACCTGGTGACCATTTTTTTTTCGATTTAAAGCTTTCGTGACTGCAGGGATTCATATTCTAGGTTCTTTCGGTAAAGTCACGTAGAAGGGAAATAATAAAATAATAAATATAAAACAATAAAATTCTCACGACGTTTCGATTGCAACACAAGCAATCATCATCAGGTGAGAAAACCACAGTCATCATCAGGTGTGAAAACCACAGCAAGAACATTAATCCACGCAGTGACCACCACGGGGAGAGAGACGAAGACTCCAAATATACAGCAGGACCCACGACCTCCTGTATACCAGGCGAGATAGTCAAAATCTCACAGAACCCACGACCTCCTGTAGACCAGGCGAGGTAGTCAACATCTCATCACGGGGAGAGAGACGCAGACTCCAAATATACAGCAGGATCTACGACCTCCTGTAGACCAGGCGAGGTAGTTAACATCTGACTACTGGGAGATAGAGACACACAGACTCCAAATATACAGCAGGACCCACCACCTCCTGTAGACCAGGCGAGGTAGTCAACATCTCACAGAACCCACGACCTCCTGTATACCAGGCGAGGTAGTCAACATCTCATCACGGAGAGAGACGCAGACTCCAAATATACAGGACCTCCTGTAGACCAGGCGAGGTAGTCAACATCTCACAGGACTCACGACCTCCTGTATACCAGGCGATATAGTCAACATCTCACAGAACCCACGACCTCCTGTAGAGCAGTCGAGGTAGTCAACATCTCACAGAACCCACGACCTCCTGTAGACCAACCGAGGTAGTCAACATCTCACAGAACCCACGACCTCCTGATTACCAGGCGAGGTAGTCAACATCTCACAGAACCCAGGACCTCCTGTAGACCAGGCAAGGTATTCAACATCTCACAGAAACCACGATCTACTGTATACCATGGCGAGGTAGTCAACATCTCACAGGCAGGACCCACGACCTCCTGTATACCAGGCGAGGTAGTCAACATCTCACAGAACCCACGACCTCCTGTACACCATTGCGAGGTAGTCAACATCTCCCTAGCCAACGTGGCGCTTTGCACCATTTCGTGTGTTATCTTTTTGTCTCGAGACAATACATTTTGCAGTGGCACTTTAAACAACCCCCCTCTCTCTCTCTCCCACACGCACCTTGACCCACAACTACTCAAGGAAGTCAGCTCAGGTGCATTTTTGTACATGTCGAAACAACAGAGTCGTAGTTGGCAGTCTCCTCCCTCTCTTTCTCTCGCTTTTTTTTTGAGAGGCGATCAAACTATAGACCGTGCGTTTAACCTTGACAAAGCTACGCTACGTATGTGTGTGCGTGTGTAGAACTTCTTTGGCGCCGTACGTAGCCAGCCGTGGCTAATCGTAGGTGCCATTGAAGGATTACAAACTGAACACAGCAACGAAGAGCGGTTCTACAAACATTAGTTCTCAATCGAGTATAGTGGTGTAGTGTATAGTAGTGTATAGTGTAGTGTATAGTGGTGTAGTGTATAGTAGTATATAGTGTCGTGTATAGTGGTGTAGTGTATAGTAGTGTATAGTGTAGTGTATAGTAGTGTATAGTGTAGTGTATAGTGTAGTGTATAGTAGTGCATAGTGTGGTGTACGTATGTCCAATTTCTATCGCGCCGTACATCGGCAACCTGTGCTAATCGCGGAGATCCCATTGGAGAGACACGGGGGAGACTTTGTGAGCGAATGAAGAAGCATCGGTGATGAACCTGAGCTGCTGACACAGGAGGACGAGAGGATCACGACATGATTCTGTGGAAGAGACCAGTTGAGTGGAGGGGAATCCTCTTCTCGTGGTGAGGACAACTCACACTCACTCACCTGTTCATTGTAACCAGTGACACTCACCTGTTCATTGTAACCAATGACACTCACCTGTTCATTGTAACCAGTGACACTCACCTATTATGTGTTTATACCACTGTCTGACACTGGGTAGTGAGACACTGGGTAGTGAAACACTGGGTAGTGAGACACTGGTAATGAGACTGGGTAGTTAGACACTGGGTAGTGAGACACTGGGTAATGAGACACTGGGTAATGAGACACTGGGTAGTGAGACACTGCTAGTGAGACACTGCTAGTGAGGCTGCTAGTGAGACACTGGGTAGTGAGACACTGGGTAGTGAGACACTGGGTAGTGAGACACTGGGCAGTGAGACACTGGGTGATGAGACACTGGGTGGTGAGACACTGGGTGGTGAGACACTGGGTAGTGAGACACTGGGTGGTGAGACACTGGGTAGTGAGACACTGGCTAGTGAGACACTGGGTGGTGAGACACTGGGTAGTGAGACACTGGGTGGTGAGACACTGGGTGGTGAGACACTGGGTAGTGAGACACTGGGTAGTGAGACACAGGGTGGTGAGACACTGGGTAGTGAGACACTGCTAGTGAGACACTGGGTAATGAGACACTGGGTAGTGAGACACTGGGTAGTGAGACACTGCTAGTGAGACACTGCTAGTGAGGCTGCTAGTGAGACACTGGGTAGTGAGACACTGGGTAGTGAGACACTGGGTGGTGAGACACTGGGTAGTGAGACACTGGATAGTGAGACACTGGGTAGTGAGACACTGATAGTGAGACACTGGGTAGTGAGACACTGGGTAGTGAGACACTGGGTAGTGAGACACTGCGAGTGAGACACTGCTAGTGAGGCTGCTAGTGAGACACTGGGTAGTGAGACACTGGGTGGTGAGACACTGGGTAGTGAGATACTGGGTAGTGAGACACTGATAGTGAGACACTGGGTGGTGAGACCTTGGGTAGTGAGACACTGGGTAGTGAGACACTGGGTAGTGAGACACTGGTAATGAGACACTGCTAGTGAGACACTGGGTAGTGAGACACTGGTAATGAGACACTGCTAGTGAGACACTGCGTAGTGAGAGACTGGGTAGTGAGACACTGGGTAGTGAGACACTGGGTAGTGAGACACTGGTAGTGTTGGGGACTACCTGTAGAGGACTACCTGTATTTAAAACTATACTATTAGACGATTTAACTTTACCAGGTAAGGCCCACTGAGTTGCTATGTAACTCTCATCATCATCACGTGGAAATGTGTTGCGGTACACAAACTCTAAACGCATGTTTCTACAGACTCTTCTTTCTTCTGGGATCCCTCGTAGTCGAGTATGACTTCCCTCCATGTGTCACTTGTCCATGTTGCGAGGTGGACCTAGCTGGCCATGGGTCCGGAGATGACTGAGTAGGCTAATCCGTGACCTGCAGGTCTTGGCACAGTGGTGGGGGCACGGATGGTCCATCCTGGAGCTCGCACTCGTTGTTGTCTCCGTCTCTGTTGTACGTGCGCTCTTTTCCTGTCTATCGACTCTCTTCGCTCGGCCTCAAAATGCTGAGTTCCATTGTTCATTTCGGTCCTCCATGATGTTCTATCAAGAACATAGATTTCCCAGTTTTTTTTAGGATCTATGTGACTTCTCTTGAGGTGCATTTCAAGGTTGTCACGGAAACGCTTCCTTCGGCCTCCGGGGGCAACGTGATCCATCGCTGAGCTGGGGACTTGCTTAGGAAGCCTCGAGTCATTTATCCTTACAAGGTGACCTGCCCATCTCAGTTGATACTTCATCATGATAGCCTCTATGCTGGATGAGTTACTCATAGAGACCAAGAGACCCATATAGACCCATAGAGACCCATACTCACAGAGACCCACAGCGACCCATATGGATGCAGACTCATACAGACCCATACTCATTGAGACCCACAGATACCCATACAGTCCCAAAGAGACCCATACTTATTGAAACCCATACAGACCCCGCAGAGACCCATATAGACCCACAGATACCCATATAGACCCACAGAGAGCCACAGAGACACATACTCAGACACTCACAGAAACCCATACTCATAGACTCACAGAAACCGATACTCATAGAGACCCACAGAAACCCATACTCACAGAGACCCACAGAGACCCATACTCACAGAAACCCACAGAGACCCATACTCACAGAGACCCAAGGAGACCCATACTCACAGAGACCCAAATAGACCCATACTCACAGAGACCCACAGAGACCCATACTCGCAGAAACCCACAGAGACCCACACTCACAGAGACCCACATACTCACAAAGACCCACAGAGACCCATACAAAGAGAGACCCACAGAGGCCCATACTCACAGAGACCCACAGAGACCCATACTCACAGAAACCCACAGAGACCCATACTCACAGAGACCCAAGGAGACCCATACTCACAGAGACCCAAATAGACCCATACTCACAGAGACCCACAGAGACCCATACTCGCAGAAACCCACAGAGACCCACACTCACAGAGACCCACATACTCACAAAGACCCACAGAGACCCATACAAAGAGAGACCCACAGAGGCCCATACTCACAGAGATCCACAGAGACCCATACTCACAGAAACCCACAGAGACCCATACTCACAGAAACCCAGAGACCCACACTCACAAAGACCGACAAAGACCCATACTCACAGAAACCCACAGAGACCCACACTCACAGAGACCCACATACTCACAGAGACCCACAGAGACCCATACTCATAGAGACCCACAGAGACCCACACTCACAGAGACCCACAGAGACCCGTACTCAGAGACCCACACTCACAGAGACCCACACACAGAGACTCACAGAGACCCACACTCAGAGACTCACACTATAACTAAACGGTGTTTATTATACCAGATGTAAGGCCCAACAGAGCTGCTGTGTAGCTCTTAATCAGAAGCGATCCTGCACATCACCAAATGATAGTAGCTCTACCAAGTGGCTTTTAAGCACATTCCTGCTGCGGAGGGAGCTGGTAGAAACGTTGGGTTGCTCGGTCAATGGCCTGCAGGGTCAACGGCGGCGTGGTGTATTCCGCAAATATGCCCGACTGTGAGGGCGGGCACAAGCCGGAGTGAGTAGGTTAAACGTTGAGTTTTATAAGGGCACCACGGGGTGACCATCCCCTCCCCACCCAGCCCCACCCCCCACCCAGTCCCACCCAGCCACTCACCACCCTCCCCACCCAGCCCCTCCCCACCCTCCCCACCCAGCCCCTCCCCACCCTCCCCTCTCCACCCAGCCCCACCCCTCCCATTTTTGGATGCACGACGGACGGACGGACACAATAATCCCCTGTGGGCTGGTGGAACCAGGTGGTTCCTACCAGTATCATTATCACTGTGTGGACATTTATAGTAGCAGCAAAATACTTTAAATGCGTGACGGAAACATTCACGGGGAGAGAGAGAGACGCCTTCAAGGAGCAGTGGGCACTGGAGGAGGCCGTGTGGCTCGGTGGCAGAAGACGGAGAGTTCTGCATGCAGATGTGAGCTACCCGTCGGAGGCCGTAGGACTGCGAGAAGGGCTGGGTGCAGATGCAGCACTTGTCGTATTTTTTTTTTACAAATATTACATAGAAAACATAGGGGGAACATAGACATAGAGTAGGGAGAGAGGGGCAGTGAGAGAGGGGGGATAGAGAGAGGTGGTAGAGAGAGAGGGAAGAGGTAAGGAGAGCAGAACGTGACATCTTCTGTGAAATCTTTCATTTAAAAGGGGGGGGGGGTTACATAAAGCAAAGCATTAAAAACACAAAAAAACGAAATGATGAACGAAGCAAAGTGCCGACTACACCGAGCATCTTCTTGTTTCCTCTGATCGTAAAAAAAAGAGAGACGCAGACTCCAAATAAGCAGCAAGTATCGTCAGGGTCTAGATCAGGGGTCGGCAACCTACGGCTCCGGAGCCGCATGCGGCTCTTTACGGGCTGCTTCTTGACGATATGTACGTATGTACTCAGATGCATTGCGGCTCTTGAAATACTGAATTTTGTACCGAATTGGAAAGAAATGGCTCTTCTTGTTATTTTGGTTGCCGACCCCTGGTCTAGATCGAACCCACGTCCTCCTGCATACCGGGCGAGGCAGGTTG
This sequence comes from Lethenteron reissneri, assembly GCF_015708825.2. NCBI lineage: Eukaryota > Metazoa > Chordata > Hyperoartia > Petromyzontiformes > Petromyzontidae > Lethenteron > Lethenteron reissneri. The sequence continues at coordinate 65,188 of NW_026891069.1, forward strand.
TCCCTTTTCACATGAAAATTATTGAAAACATAAAAAAACCGTAGCACATTATGCATTTGCCCAAGTTACGTACTAGAGTGTGGTATAGACATACTGCCTACGATATGGTATTTATTGTTAGCCTTTTAAACAGGCGTGATTATTGCATAGAGCTGCATTTCTTTTCCTTCATTGTCATCAAGGTTGCATTTAACTGCCACGCTGGTTAATGATTTGCTACACTGTGTATTATTCACTGGCACCAAGAGTAAGATCAACACAATATAAAACGCAGAGATGTTAACTACCTCACCCGGTGTACAGGAGATTGTGGGTTCCATCCCGACCCTGACGATGCCTGTTGCTGTACATTTGGAGTCTGCTTCTCTCTCTCTCCCCGTAGTGAGATGTTAAAACACCAAACTGAAACCTTTTACAAGGAATCACGTCTGCATTAACCACAATGCTTGTGGTCAGAATTCCAACAAGAAACACACTAATAATATATGCATTGTCCTTGAAACTGAGTGGTCCACACCAGAGATAGCTTTCTTTTGAGCCTCGTCTCAAATGGTGTTAGACCAGAGGATGCCAAAAGAAAGATTGTCTGAGATCTACATGATAAAAACCATCAAGAAGGACGGTCTGAGATCTACATGGTGGAAACAATCAAGAAGGACTGTCTGAGATCTACATGGTAGAAACCATCAAGAAAAACTGTCTGAGATCTACATGGTGGAAACCATAAAAAAGACTGTTTGAGATCTACATGGTGGAAACAATCAAGGACTGTTTGAGATCTACATGGTGGAAACCATCAAGAAAGACTGTTTGAGATCTACATGAGTCTAGTCTCAAAACGGTGTTAGACCAGAGGATGCCAAAAAACACACCTTTTGGAATTTTCTGGCACTCTAATTGTTTCAGTTCTAAATAAATTTAAACTCAGGTCAAAATAAATGAGGTTTCATTCTAGTGGTGTTGTGTAAAGTAAGTGTGCATTGTAGTGTATAGTGTAGTGTATATTGTCGTATATAGTGTATTGTAGTGTATTGTGTAGTAGTGTATAGTGTCGTGCATTGCCATGTATAGTGTAGTGTGTTGAACTTCTTTGGCACCGTACGTAGCCAACCACGTTAATCGGAGGTGTGGGGGAAGGACAACAAACTGAACACAAAAAGCACTTCTAAAGGAATGATTGCGTCAATCTAGATGATATAAAAGTTGCATAACTCCCAGTGCCTTCCTAATTATTGGAAGGAAAGAGCATTCCATACGACCGCAGAAGTGCATCTAAAAGCACCGCGGAATGCGGTGACCACCTTCTTTGTTCGACGGCAAAGCCGCCGCCGCTGCGCAGATGATGACCAGAGTTTCAATTTACACCCAAATTCGCCGATTTGTCCCCTACACCCTCTCTGTTTAGATCATCTCTGCCGCTGCTATTCTGGCCGACGAAGAATGCGATCGCGGCTTCTACAAAACACACCGCGGAGTCTGCTGCAGACTCTGCCGCCCAGGTAAGTAAACACAACCAATACGAAGCTATTTGTGTTCATTGTACCAAGTAAAGGCCCCGCACTGAGCTATGCGGCCCTTTTGTCAGAAGCGACGTGGCCATCACAAATGAAAGCGAGGCGAAGTGGCCTATCGCGTGAACATTCATAACAGCCAAATACTATAAACACGTGATTCTACAAACTCATAAGATACCCAGAGACCCACACTCATAGAGACCCACACTCAGAGACCCAAAGAGACCCACACTCATAGATACCCACAGAGACCCACACTCATAGAGACCCACAGAGACCCACACTCATAGAGACCCACAGAGACCCACACTCATAGAGACCCACAGAGACCCACAGATACCCACAGAGACCCATACTCAGAGACCCACACTCATAGAGACCCACACTCATGGAGACCCACAGAGACCCACTCATAGACACCCATACTAAAACTAAACTATGTTTTTATTTTACCAAGTAAGGCCCACTACCCATTCACCAACCCGCACTGAGCAGACTGGTAAAGAACGTTTACAAAGACAAAGATCCCCCTTATAGCCTGAACAGACTGTTGGGGCAAGTGCTGTTAGCGAGCACCCATGAAGGCCGGCACGGCACACGAGGGGGTAAATGGCCAGCACCACATCACCTTTGTCTCCCCAGTGGCGATGTTTACTACACACCGCACCAGGTACTGATTTGAGGTTAAGTCGATCTAGAGGAGGCCCAGGACCAGTTCAGATAATTGTCGTCGGTGACGACCGTGAGCGGGAATCGAACTCGGGCCACCGGGTTCGTAGCGCGGCTACACTACCGTTCACCACAGTATGGTGACATACGGTGAGGAAAAAAGCAATTGATCCCCTGCTGATTTTGTACGTTTGGCCACTGACAAAGAAATGATCAGTCTATAATTTTAATGGTAGGTGTATTTGAACAGTGAGAGATAGAATAACAACAAAATCCAGAAAAACGCATGTCAAAAATGTTATAAATTGATTTGCATTTTAATGAGGGAAATAAGTATTTGACCCCTCTGTAAAACATGACTTAGTACTTGGTGGCAAAACCCTTGTTGGCAATCACAGAGGTCAGACATTTCTTGTAGTTGGCCACCAGGTTTGCACACATCTCAGGAGGGATTTTGTCCCACTCCTCTTTGCAGATATTTTCCAAGTCATTAAGGTTGTCGAGGCTGACGTTTGGCAAATCGAACCTTCAGCTCCCTCCACAGATTTTCTATGGGATTAAGGTCTAGAAACTGGCTAGGCAACTCCAGGACCTTAATGTGCTTCTTCTTGAGCCACTCCTTTGTTGCCTTGGCCGTGTGTTTTGGGTCATTGTCATGCTGGAATACCCATCCACGACCCATTTTCAATGCCCTGGCTGAGGGAAGGAGGTTCTCACCCAAGATATGACGGTACATGGCCCCGTCCATCGTCCCTTTGATGCGGTGAAGTTGTCCAGTCCCCTTAGCAGAAAAACACCCCCAAAACATAATGTTTCCACCTCCATGTTTGACAGTGGGGATGGTGTTCTTGGGGTCATAGGCGGCATTCCTCCTCCTCCAAACACGGCGAGTTGAGTTGATGCCAAAGAGCTCCATTTTCATCTCATCTGACCACAACACTTTCTCCCAGTTGTCCTCTGATTCATTCAGATGTTCATTGGCAAACTTCAGACGGACATGTATATGTGCTTTTTTGAACAGGGGGACCTTGCGGGCGCTGCAGGATTTCAGTCCTTCACGGCGTAGTGTGTTACCAACTGTTTTCTTGGTGACTATGGTCCTTAGCTGCCTTGAGATCATTGACAAGATCCTCCCGTATAGTTCTAGGCTGATTCCTCACCGTTCTCATGATCATTGCAACTCCACGAGGTGAGATCTTGCATGGAGCCCCAGGCCGGGAGAGATTGACAGTTCTTTTGTGTTTCTTCCATTTGCGAATAATCGCACCAACTGTTGTCACCTTCTCACCAAGCTGCTTGGCGATGGTCTTGTAGCCCATTCCAGCCTTGTGTAGGTCTACAATCTTGTCCTTGACATCCTTGGAGAGCTCTTTGATCTTTGCCATGGTGGAGAGTTTGGAATCTGATTGATTGATTGCTTCTGTGAACAGGTGTCTTTTATACAGGTAACAAGCTGAGATTAGGAGCACTCCCTTTAAGAGTGTGCTCCTAATCTCAGCTCGTTACCTGTATAAAAGACACCTGGGAGCCAGAAATCTTTCTGATTGAGAGGGGGTCAAATACTTATTTCCCTCATTAAAATGCAAATCAATTTATAACATTTTTGACATGCGTTTTTCTGGATTTTGTTGTTGTTATTCTGTCTCTCACTGTTCAAATAAACCTACCATTAAAATTATAGACTGATCATTTCTTTGTCAGTGGGCAAACGTACAAAATCAGCAGGGGATCAAATACGTTTTTCCCTCACTAACCCCCATGACAAACTGGGCATCTGGAAATATATGCAGAAGTAGATTGACAAAGAGCTACGTAGTTTTTCCATCTAAAAAGTTGAAAAGTTCACAAAGCACACTGCCATGTTTCTCTTCATAGGGACATTCAACAATGTCGACTGCATCGCCGATGGCATGGACTCCTTGTGTGAGCTATGCCCTGAGGGCACCTTCAGCAACCGAGAGCACCAGGAGAAGACGTGCATGCCGTGCGGGGCTTGCGGACCAGGTAACAGGAACGACTCGCACCGCCGTCGCAATCACAATGGAGGATGCGGTGACATTTTGGCGTCGTCTTACGCTACGCACGAAACACGACGCAACAAAAAAGAGAAGGAAAGAAAAAACGAGGAAAGAGAAAAAGAGAGAATAAAAAGAAAGAAAGAAAAGAGAGGAAAAAACTATGAGAAAATATAAAGAAAGAGAAAAGGGAAATAAAAAAAGATAGAAAAAGAGACAAAAAGAAAGAAAAAAATGGAGAAAAAAATATTGCAAAAGGCGAAAAAAAGAGAGAAAAATTCAATAAATAAGAGGGGTCACAAGAGGGGCTATAGAGGAGGGACGGGGAGGAGTGGAGGGGCGAGGGGACTGACGAGGAAGGGAATGGCCGATGTAGTTAAGAGGGTGAGGCTTTGAGAGGTGACATTGCTATCGTAGCAAAAACAAATCACGGGCATTGTCAAAACCAGGTCATGTTGTCCATGTGTGTGAGACCGATGAAGACTCGCTTCCCATTTGCAGATGAGGAGGTGGCTCACGCCTGCTCCTTGGCCCAGGACACCGTGTGCCAGTGCAAGGAGGGGTTCAAGAGAGACCCTGGCTCGCAGCTCTGTGTTCATGAAGGGCCCAGCCAAGGTGACTTACCACGCGGTCAACACCTCTATCATTGTCGTCTGTAGAATTGCTTCTTGTGATTCGTGTTTGTTGTCTTCCTCCCCCCGCACACTCAGATTAGCACGGTTGGCTACGTACGTTGCAAAAGAAGTTCAACATACGTACTGTCGCCTATTCCCTCATTCGGCACCTGACTAAACTTGTGACGTCAAAGGTGGTCATACTCAACAACACCAGTAACAACCACGAAACATGGGCTTACGGCATATCGCACCACAGCTCCGCCTTCGGCGGCAAATGTCTCCGCTCCGATTTCCATGACGGTCGAATGTAGGCCGTCAACAATGCATACATCGTCTACTCCCAGCCTCATCGAGAGCATCACGATAACACCTCTGCCGCTCGTCGTCGCTACGATGAACATCACGAGTGGTTTATCACCCATTTACAAAGGGGCCGTTTCACTGCACCGGAAAAAAAACTTTGCCCGACGCGGCTTTTATCGAACGCATCGTTCGGCTGTACGCGGTTGTGCCTCGTGAGGTCTGCTGTCCGGCTACACGTGGGGAGGTGATGTTTTCCGTCTACACGTGATTCGACGCTGCTAATATTCTTGTAATCTTCGCGTCAATGAGTCGTGCCGTGAGGGGGCTGCATCCGTTGGAAGGTGTGAAGGGAATCGACTGCGGAAGACGATTTAATTATCACGTACAGTTTTTTTGCACGATAACGTAACACTTGAGTTCAGGCGCAGACACATTGGCGCATGCATCTAACCGTCCACCCGTTGAGCATGTGCATTGATGCAGACGCCTCGATGGCGAATCATCAATGTTCAAGTGACCGTGTCAGGGCTGAGCACTGGGCACGAGCGCCGCGATGTGGGAAGAGTTGGGGTGAAATTAAAAACATAAAGAGCGTACACACCAACACCAAAAACCGCCATTTGCCACTAAGTGGCGGTGACATCACCACGGCGCTTGTGCCAGGCTATGTGCACGTTAAGGACACCACGTGAAGTGTCGAACGCCAGCTGGCAGGTCACGGGGCAGACCCAACAGGTGCCACAGGTCGCCTGACTGAGATGACTGGCGGATGCACCACCTACACAACATACACCCACACACACAGGTTCCATTTCCTAGATGATTTATTTCTCGCCAACGCATTACAAGGCGAGAGTACGACTAATAAGTTTCACAAGGCTATGACTATCTGCAACCCTGGTAATTTCAACTAGATTAATCTTGAACAGCCCTTCTTGATGGTGTCCACATGTAGATCTCGGACAGTCTTTCTTGATGGTTTCTACCATGTAGATCTTAGAAGTCTCTCTTGATGGTTTCCACCATGTAGATCTTGGACAGTCCTTATTGAGAATTTCCACCATGTAGATCTCAGACAGTCCTTCTTGATGGTTTCCACCATGTAGATCTCAGACAGTCCTTCTTGATGGTTTCCACCATGTAGATTTCAGACAGTCCTTCTTGATGGTTTCCACCATGTAGATCTCAGACAGTCTTTCTTGATGGTGTCCACCATGTAGATCTCAGACAGTTTTTCTTGATGGTTTCCACCATGTAGATCCTTCTTGATGGTTTCTACCATGTAGATCTCAAACAGTCCTTCTTGATGGTTTCCACTATGTAGATCCCAGACAGTCATTCTTAATGGTTTCCACCCTGTAAAGCTCGGACAGTCCTTCTTGATGGTTTCCACCATGTAGATCTCAGACAGTCCTTCTTGATGGTTTCCACCATGTAGATCTCAGACAGTCCTTCTTGATGGTTTCCACCATGTAGATCTCAGACAGTCTTTCTTGATGGTGTCCACCATGTAGATCTCAGACAGTTTTTTTGATGGTTTCCACCATGTAGATCCTTCTTGATGGTTTCCACCATGTAGATCTCAGACAGTCCTTCTTGATGGTTTCCACTATGTAGATCCCAGACAGTCATTCTTAATGGTTTCCACCCTGTAAAGCTCGGACAGTCCTTCTTGATGGTTTCCACCATGTAGATCTCAGACAGTCCTTCTTGATGGTTTCCACCATGTAGATCTCAGACAGTCCTTCTTGATGGTTTCCACCATGTAGATCTCAGACAGTCTTTCTTGATGGTGTCCACCATGTAGATCTCAGACAGTTTTTTTTGATGGTTTCCACCATGTAGATCCTTCTTGATGGTTTCCACCATGTAGATCTCAGACAGTCCTTCTTGATGGTTTCCACTATGTAGATCCCAGACAGTCATTCTTAATGGTTTCCACCCTGTAAAGCTCGGACAGTCTTTCTAGATGGTTTAGACCGTGTAGATCTCAAGACAGTCTCTCTTGGTGGTTTCCACCATGTAGATCTCAGACAGTCGGCGCCGATGTCGTCCACCTGCAGTCATCCTTCAGTCCCCGAGCCAGCGCCCCGATCGAGGGCCTCGCTCCCCCTTATACACCCGCTCGGCCACGCCCTGGTAACTTCCAGCACTTTCCCCCGGTAGATTCTTCCGGCAGATTCCAATGTCGTTTACTTTCCTTCTGGAACCTTCCCACACCACACCAGGTACTAATTTAAGGCTGAGTCAACCTAGGGGATGCCCAGGACCGGTTCAGATCATCGCTAACACCGGTGTTGGCCGTGAGTGGGAATCTAACCCGGGTCGCCAGGTCCGTAGCGCAGCGTAGCGCAAAACCCTACTAGACTACCGCTCTCCTAACACACACGCACACCCAAGAAAAAGGGAGAGAGCGACTCAACATAGTGCAATAGCAGGCGATGAAAATCGCCTGCTGAACCAAGAGGGGAGAAGCGTGACCGTTTATGGACCGTGAGGTCGATTATTGCGTCAGAATGCGTTTTTTGGGAGGAATTTTCTGAGGAACGTAACACCTGCTTTCGTCGAGGTCTGCCATGCACATCACGGGCCGTTTTCGAATGCTCACATTGACTGTCTTCAGCACGCTTTTTTATCCATAGATCGGCGGAACTGATTTGATGTTTTGTTTTTCCCTTGTTTTTTGTTTTTCATTACCAGCAACCATCGTGTTGGGATGCATCGCTGCACTCTCACTGATCGCTACAACTGCCATCCTCATCGTTTATAGACGGAGACAGAAGCTCTCTCGTAAGTCTGATTGAGCAGATCAGCGGTATACCGGTGCGCACCTCCGATTAGCTACGGTGCGCTATGTACAGTGGGACAAAAGAAGCTCAACAGACACACGCACAGTGATTTTACTGGTTTGACAATGATTACAATTAATTTTTTTTATATATGATAGTCATATTATCTCTTAAAGCTTCACATGTATGTGTGTAGGACTTATTTTTGCACCATATTGTGGCTAATCAAAGGTGCGAGGGGACGGACAACAAACTATACACAAAAGGCAGTTTAAAAGAAATGAGTTTTGTCAATCTCGACGATGATTTAAAGTGCATCGCTACCAGTGGCTTCCTAATATCGGAAGGAGGCGTTCCAGACGGCCGCAGAAGCAGCGCATCTGAAAGCAGTGCGCGACAGCAAAAGCGAACTTCTTGCCATTGCCATTGCATCTCTGTAATGCTCCCTGCGATGCGTTCACAGGCGCCGGGTACGAAGAGGCGGCACCGCTCCTTGTCGTCGAAAAGCACGGGACCCAGGTAACGGCGGACGACGTTGACATCGATTAGGAACTCTCCAGTGGCGTGCATGGTGGCTCCAGCGAGCTTACAATAAGTGATACAATGCGTCCGACCCGCGGTGGTGTATCGTCACATCACTGTGGGAAAATTGTATGCACAAATAATTGCGATTTAGTGGACTACGATGGGCATTGGGAGAGGCGTGGCAACACGTGCCATGCAGCCTTGGACCCTCGAAAAACGTGGCGGGAGATGTTAACTACCTTACCTTGTATACAGGAGGTCGTGGATTCGATCCCGACCCTGTCGCCTGTTGTATATTTCGAGTTTACGTGTCTCTAACCCCGTGGTCACGTGGATTTGTCTCCGGGTACTCCGGTTTTTCCCTCCACATTTAGAAACTTGCGGTTAGATTATTTTCCTGCCGTAAATATCCACATGACGATAAGCCACTTCATTGAGCTGTTATTTGTGATAGCCGGGTCGCGTCTGCACCATAGACTCAAAACTGCCCATAGACTCAAACACTGCCCATAGACTCAACGCCGTGTTTAGATTCTTGTTCTTCCCCTGCACCTCCGATTAGCACGGTTGGCTACGTACGGTGAAAAGTTCAAGGTACAAACATATACATTTGTAGTGAGAGTCGCAGACGTACTCTTTGGAGGCAACACATTTATTAACACCTACACATGGGGTAACTGCCCCTTAATAGTGTAATGCGGGCGTAAACGGCCCTCCGGAGGTGCCGTCATGAGGGGAGGAGTTAGGTCACGTGGGGGGAGAGGGGTTGAGCTATAGAAGGAGGGGAACCGGAAGAGGATAGGGAGTGACGGGGAACCAGGGACAGAGAGAGGCCACGAAGGGCGAAGCGGAGTGTGGCGAGATCGCCACGAACACGGGGGGAGCGAGGATCGGCACCGTTGGCCAGCGGTGACCGACCCGAGGCAGCGAGGAGGCTGCAGTCAGCAGCGGGGCTGCACAGAGAGAGTGGGCAGCGGGTCTGCATACAGTGGCAGCCAGAGGGTCTGCACATAGGGGTAGCAGCGGGAGTCTGCATAGAGGTAGCAGCGAGTCTGCAGGGAGGAGGTTACAGTAGATGAAGCAGAGAGTCAGAGGGAAGAAGAAGCTATAATAGCAGTGAATAGCCGGGGGCTACAAATACAGAGTTATAACAGAGTGCCGTGTGGGTGAAGACGAGAACCCAATAAAAGACACGAAGACAGAAGGAAGTGTCCGAGTCCTTTTATTACACTGGAGTCAGAAGTGAAGCGGCATGGCGAAACAACTGAGGAAAAAGAATATCCCATCTCCGGCGTCGGCTTCATCATCGGACGATGACGATCTTCCTCCTGAGGTCGGCTTCACTTCGGCGGAGGGAGAGATCCGTGAGGGCCCGGGTGTCGAGGAGGTTGCCGCTGCGTCCGCCCCGTCTGCGTTGAAGGACGAAGATTTAAGATGGACCCGAATGGCGGAGCAGCTGGCGACTCTTAAAACCGTCATCACTGAGTTGTGTGACCTTGTCACGCCAAGGGCGGCGTTGGAGGGGGATGGTGGTGATCGGCAGGAGCCCGGATTGTCTTCGATGGCGCCGCCATCGGCCACAAGGCGGGAAGCCGCCATTTTGGGGCCGCCGCGAGGATCGTCCGCCATCTTGGCGACACCGCGTTGCGACGCCTTGCTGAACTTACCGCCGGAAGAGTCAGCGACGGACGGAAGCAGGCCAAGGGGCCACAGTCGTCACCTTACAACCGTCAAAGAGTTCTCCATCGGGGGCGATTGGAGTGCGTTCGCCTGTAGATTTTTGGCGGCGGTACGTACGGCAAGGTGGACGGACGCTGAGGCACTGGAGGTGCTTCCGACTCTTCTTGATGATGAGTCCGTTCGTTTTTTTCGCTCTATAAAAGCTGCGAAGAAGAAAACTCTGCGTGGGGTGTTCGATGAAATGGCGGACGCGTACGAGCCACCGGATGACGCCCATCGCCGCTTCGTGCAGCGGCAACGCGCACCGGAGGAGTCGCCTGTAGCGTACAGGGGCGCCGTGTTGGAACTCGCTATGGCCGCTTACCCGGAGACGGAGCCTGACCTGCTGGAACCTCTCATCTTGGGGAAGATGTTGGAGTTATCCCAGGATCTGGGCATTCCTATGCCGGCGTGCGGTCACGAAAAACTCACGTCCCGGGCCGCGGCCAAGTGTTTGGACGCCCAGTTCAATCTCCGCCGCTGGAAACAAGTCACGGCGTGGACGGGCGGTCCTGTCGTCGATGGGGGGGCCGTAGGGTGGGACCCTACAAAGGCCGTGTACGTGCCGGATGCGACCGGCCCAAAGGAGTTGTCGGCCGCCTCCACTCCGTGGCCGGCTCGAAGCGGGCCAGGGCCGCGGGCTCCGCCGCCGGCGCGGCCGCGTCGGGACGGGGTGCCCGCTGCGCGCCGCGCCGACGTCGACTGCTTCCGCTGCGGCTGTCGGGGCCACTATGCCAGGGACTGCTGGGCCCGGGTTCCGGGGCCGCCCCAGCAGGAGGCCTCGACAGCGGACGCCCCAAAGAAAGACCCTCCGGCACAGGCAAGTCGGTGCGCACCAGACACCCGGCAAGGCCTGACACCTCACTCATCGCCGTTGTTATGCGACGCGGATGTTGTAAAATACGGGAGGCCAGTATCTGCGCCTTGTCGCTCGATAACGCAGTGGCGTAAGCTGGCTCGGCGGGTTGTCGCGGCCGCTACCGGTTCGTCCACTGTACCGGGGTCGATCCAAGGGGTGGACGTACGTATTTTGGTGGATTCCGGGGCGTCCGCGACCATTATTTCGGATGTGATATTCCATCTTTTGAACATCCCACCGGGGGCCGTGAGGCCGGCTTACGCTTCCTGCATCGCTGCGAACGGGGGTAGTATGGGCATCGTGGGACAGGTGGACGCTAACATTTCAATCGGGGGTGTCTCGGCCTCGGGCGTTGTGTTAATTTCGAGGTCCCTGGCGGTTCCTTGCCTGTTGGGTACGGATTTTTTGGCTAAGATGCCCATTCTAATTAGAATCAATGAAAATTGCATTGAACTACCAGGGGGCCGCAAATTGGCGTTCTTACAGTCCACCTGGGGGCGACCGGCTCCGGTCGCCCAGGTGCAGGCGTTATCAGAAGTTTCGGTTGATATTCCACCTGGCTCGCAGATGCTCATTCCCCTACGATACCGGAAGCCGGTTCCGGGTCGGCAGGGTGCTTTTGGGATTTTGCTGTCGCCGTCCGCCGCTGTTACGGGCGGATTGGCACTGGTGGGGGCGCAAACGATTGTCCGTCCGGATCAGCGCCCGTTTTTGCAGGTGTTAAATGCGAGTACTGAAAGTGTGTGTGTGCCGGCTGGTACCGTTGTGGCACACGCCACTACGGCGTTTACGGCTCAGAGTGACCTGCCGGACGGGGGGCTGGTGGGTGGTGTTTCACACGATGGAGGGGTGGATGATCGTTGGATCGCCGAATTATGTGGGGAAAATTCGGCCCTTTCCGCCGAGCAGCGTTGTGCGATTCATAAATTATTATCGAGCTATTCCGATGTGTTTAGCTCGGACGATTTGGACTTGGGACGCACCTCGCTGCTCTCTCATCATATCGACACGGGGGACGCTGCCCCTATCCGCTTGAACTCGCGTCGGATGAGTCCGGCTGAGCGTGAGCATATTCGAGGGGCAGTGGAAGACATGTTGAAAGCGGATATTATATCTCCGTCTAATAGCCCGTGGGGCGCGCCTGTTGTGTTGGTTAAAAAAAAGGATGGTAAATTACGATTTTGTGTGGATTTTCGGAAGTTGAATAAAGTGTCGGTGGCAGATGCGTATCCCCTGCCGCGTATGGACGATTCTCTCGACGCCTTGTCAGGGGCTAAGTTTTTTTCAACGCTAGATCTCTCTTCGGGCTTCTGGCAGCTCCCCCTTGACGAGCCCTCGCGGGAAAAGACAGCTTTCCGTACGCCGCAGGGGTTGTTCCAATTTAACTGTCTGCCGATGGGGTTGAATGCAGCCCCTGCCACTTTTCAGAGATTGATGGAGTTGGTATTGACGGGGTTGCAGTGGGAGACATGTCTCATTTATTTAGATGATATTATTGTCTTCAGCCGCACATTTGATGAGCATTTATTGCGGTTGGAGGCTGTATTTGCCAGAATGCGTTCTGCTAATTTGAAATTCAAGCCTAAGAAATGTCATCTACTGCAACGCTCCGTTCGATACTTGGGACATATTGTTAGTGCGGACGGGGTGGCCACGGATCCAGAGAAAACTGCGTGTGTCCGGGATTGGGCAACCCCGGCCACGGTGGGTGATGTGCGTCGGTTTTTGGGGTTCGCCTCATATTATCGGAGGTTTGTTCCGAATTTCGCTACTATCGCCAGGCCTTTGCATCTCCTTACTGGGAAGGGGCATAAATTTGTGTGGGGACCGCCGGAGGAGGCGGCGTTTCGGAGCCTGCGCGATTTACTGGCTACTGCGCCGACGTTGGATTATCCGGATTTTGAACATCCCTTCATTCTGGATACTGATGCGAGTGACACTGGTATTGGGGCGGTGTTGTCCCAGTCAAAAGGTGGTGTTGAGCGTGTGGTGGCGTATGGGAGTCGGGTTTTGTCTCCCGCGGAAACCCGTTACTGCGTCACTCGCAGGGAACTTTTGGCTATTGTGTTTTTTCTCCGACAATTTCGACCGTATCTGTACGGTCGGTCGTTTATTGTCCGCACGGACCATGCGGCCTTGCAGTACGCTCTTAAGATGGACCAGCCATCCGGACAATTGGCGAGATGGCTGGACACGTTGCAAGAATTCTCCTTCCAAATTCACCATCGGAAGGGTGTGCGTCACGCTAACGCGGACGCACTGTCCAGGTTGCCGCAACAATCCCCTTGTGCGTGTGCGTCGGGGACGCATAGGTGTGGACCGACTCAGCCCCCCCCTCAGCCTGTCGCGCTGGCAGTGGATGTTCTCGAAACTCCGCTTACACCGGGACCGGTTGATGGGGGACCGGCTGACGGGATTTTGCGTCTTCCAAGGTCTGTGTGGATTCGGGAGCAAATGTTGGACGATTCTTTGGTGTCGTTACGAAAACGAACGGAGAAGACGGGTAAGGAAGTCGGTGCGGGTGGTATTTCGGAAACTGCTCTCCGAGATGGGTTACTGATGTGGAGGGAAGGGATACAGGAACACTGGCGTCTCGTTGTGCCTGCGTCATTGCGGTATGAGTTGATTAGATCTTTGCACTGTGACACACTTTTACACCTGGGGGTGCAGAAAACCCTATTGACGCTGCAACGAGACTATTATTGGCACGGCATGACGACGGATGTCGTCGGTCACGTTCGCGCGTGTCCCGATTGCGCCCGCCGTAAACCGCCTAAACATCCATATGTTCCGCCGATACAATCGATTAAAGTATCTCGGGTTAATGAGCTGGTGGCGTTAGATATTTTGGGACCCTTTCCGCCATCCGCTAAGGGAAATAAGTATTTACTGGTGGGGGTTGAGTACCTCTCTCGCTGGCCGATGGCCTGGCCTTTGCCTGACCAGTCAGCGGCGTCTATCACTGACGCCTTTCTATTTGGGTATGTAATGGACAAAGGGGCGCCGGAGAGGCTCCTTACGGATCAAGGACGTAACTTTTCGTCCAAATTGTTGGGGGAGGTGTGTGCGGCTCTTGGAACTAAAAAGATACGGACGTCCCCCTACCACCCGCAAACGGATGGTATGGTGGAACGGTTGAATCGGACTCTGTCCGCCATGCTCTGCCATACAGTCGGGGAAAATCAATCTGATTGGGATTTGCATATCCCTGGGGTGCTTTCGGCGTATCGCATGACGCCGCACGCGGCTACTGGATACTCGCCGTTCTTCCTTATGTACGGCCGTGAGAATGTGCCGCCGATTAATGAACAGTTGGGAACCGGCGCGAGGGGGCCTGTTAACCCTCTTCCTGAGTATATTAAGGACAACGTTCGGCGTGTCGCTGAGGCGAGGGAAAGTGCCCGCATGGCTACTGCCAAGGCTCAGGCCAGGAATGAGCGGTGTGCCCGACGTTCAAAGGGGGAGTGCCCCTGGAAAAAGGGGGACCTGGCCTGGCTTCATTGCCCACAGGTGCGGCCAGGTACCTCTCCTAAATTACATAGACCTTGGCAGGGTCCGGTCCGCCTCATTGAGGTTCCCAACCCACAGTCGGCGCGTGTTCAGGTTGGTTCACGGCGCTGGTTCGTGCATACATCCCGGTTGAAGCCATACATTGCCCCGCGGCCGGATGCGTCATCTCCCGAAGTTGCCTTGCCGGGGTCTGTTGCTGCCGACTCGCCCTTGCCTGTGTCTGCTGACCTTGCAAGAGCGCCTGTCGTACCCTTCACAGACAAGCCGGCCGTGACAGCGCAGGGAGGACGTTCCGCTCGTGGGACGTCGACTGGAGCCGCAGAACCCACGGGACCTGCAGCTCTTCCTATCCCTCCGCGGACGCGAGTACGGGATGTCTCTGGACGCGAGCGGGACAGTGGCGGGCCTCCAATGGCGACGGAAGAACTTGCGCCCGTCGCCCCTAAAACCCTTCCACGTTCCCGCTCGGCGGGTGGTCTGCCGACCGTCCGGGACGGCCCGGCTGCCCGTACTCGCTCGAAATCCCTCACGTTTCATTAGATTGTGTTGTGTTCATTGTTATATTGTTCTTGCATGCTTCGTGTCTTTTTAGGTATTGGCCCTTTACACCCGCATTGCTTTTCAGGTTGCAATTCAGCCGAGGTCGGCTGGATTTTCTTTATGGGGGAGGGTGATGTAATGCGGGCGTAAACGGCCCTCCGGAGGTGCCGTCATGAGGGGAGGAGTTAGGTCACGTGGGGGGAGAGGGGTTGAGCTATAGAAGGAGGGGAACCGGAAGAGGATAGGCAGTGACGGGGAACCAGGGACAGAGAGAGGCCACGAAGGGCGAAGCGGAGTGTGGCGAGATCGCCACGAATACGGGGGGAGCGAGGATCGGCACCGTTGGCCAGCGGTGACCGACCCGAGGCAGCGAGGAGGCTGCAGTCAGCAGCGGGGCTGCACAGAGAGAGTGGGCAGCGGGTCTGCATACAGTGGCAGCCAGAGGGTCTGCACATAGGGGTAGCAGCGGGAGTCTGCATAGAGGTAGCAGCGAGTCTGCAGGGAGGAGGTTACAGTAGATGAAGCAGAGAGTCAGAGGGAAGAAGAAGCTATAATAGCAGTGAATAGCCGGGGGCTACAAATACAGAGTTATAACAGAGTGCCGTGTGGGTGAAGACGAGAACCCAATAAAAGACACGAAGACAGAAGGAAGTGTCCGAGTCCTTTTATTACAATAGGATAACAACCTATGGTGGTGACCACCAGGCTAACTACATAAATTAATTACAACATGACTAGCTACGACGGACTGGACCACAGCTTGGGTCCAGGTCCATGTGTTGGACACTCTGTAGTGACGTAGAACGTAGGTTTCTTTAGGATGAACAACATCAGCCTGTCTCTCTGGGGGGCCCGGCTTATATCTTGTGTCGTGGCCTGCTCCGTCCTTAGACACGACCACCTTCTCGAAACCTCGAGCAGGATCTCGACCCTGACACGTGACCACCGCTGGCCCCCACTTGGGGGCCCTGTGTAGACTTAACTGGTCACGTGTCCTCTGGGGTCATTAGTAACCCCATTCACATGGCCAGCACTACCGCACCCCATCCTGTAGGGGCCGGCATTGCACGCCGATCGCGGTGCCATCCAGCGCTGTCGATCAGCGCTCACCGAGCCCCTCTAGGGCCCGGTACTGCACCCACACGTGAGTGGTGTCTGCGATGTCGCTACACCGCACACTGTGCCTCTCTAGGGCCGGCATTACACAGTGACATTCCGCGATTATTTATTCAGCCACCTCGAGTAGGCAACCTTGGATTTTAGGACTGCTGGAGGCATCCCCGTGAGAGTTCTATGTTTGTAATTCACAGGCAGACGGTGACATTGCTGATGAAACGGTAAGGGGGGTGATGCAGGAATACGCAGAGGAGCTAAAGGAATGGGTCGGTGAGAACCCGACCCCTCTCCTGGAGCATCTGATCAACAACTGCACAATCACACGGAAAGTTTACAGCACGGCCGAAAGCAAGGGTGGAGAGGACTGCGTGGAGTTTCTACTTCACCACTTCCTCAACCAGGGAGGGAAGGAGTACTTCAGGCTCTGGAACGCTCTCTACGCCGTTAGAAAAAACTACCTGCAGCTGTGGAAGATGTTCAACGAAAAGGGTATGCGTGGTCCTTCAACTATTCACCACAATAAACATCACGTCAAATTGCTTCGAATTGTCAATTAAAATACACGGTGCTCAAATTAAATCATTTAATGTTCATTTTAATAAAAAAGAAGTATAATTACAGGCAGTCCTTTGACTTACGAACATGATTTGCTCCAGAGACCCGTTGGAAATTTAAAACGGTTCGTAGGTCTGAACATACTAATGTAAATGTATTTAAATGCCCATACGGTCAGAATTTATTAAACGTATTACGGAACGAAAAAATAGGAAGCATTGTTAAACTCATAAAGAAGAAATATTCTACATTTGCATGTAATAAATACTATATGGTAAATGAAACGTAACATGAATAGGAAAAAATACTGTTATATTTTCACTTACCTTAAGTCCTGATGCTGGCATGTTCGTCGAAAGGGTGACAATGAGTCACCACAATTGAACACACACACACAACAACAACCGCCACTCGCCACTAAGTGGCGTTGACGTCTCCACGGCACTTGTGCCAGGCCATGTGCATGTTAAGGCCATGTCAAGTGTCGAACGCCCGCTGGCAGGTCACGGGACAGACCCAGCAGGTGCCACGGGTCGACTGACTGAGACGACTGGCCGATGCACCACCTGTGCACCCTACTGTTCCAACTTGCTGTGTTTTAGCCGCCGGCGCTCTGCTCATTGTTGTGAGCGTCACTCCTCTGCCCTCCGTTGTTGCTGGAGAGCGACTGCCTCCAGTAGCGTCCTTCACGAGCCTCCTCCACCGCTGGTACCAGTCATTGACAAGTCCACTCAGCTCTGCATCCTCTTGTACCATATCACTCCATCTCTTCTCTAGCCAGTGCTGCACCCGTTTAGACCCCTCTATCCAGCCGAACAAAAGCTGTTTAGGGATGCGGTTGCTGGGCATGAGGGATACATGACCCAGCCAACGCAGCCTTGCCTGCCAGAGGAGCTCACTGATGGGACTCTGTCCACATCTTTCAAGGATTTGTGAGCTCCTCACGCAATCCAGCCTGGTTAAACCCAGGATGGATTGTAGGCCAGTCTAATGTTTCTAACCAGGGAAGATGTTCCATTAGGGGGGTCCACGTTTCTCAAGCGTAGAGAAGGGAGGGCATGACCGTGGCCAAGAAGACATCAAGCTTCGTGCGGAGCGACAGACCAGGTAACTTCCACACATTGTTGCGCAGCCAATCAAAAGATAATTCCACTCGACTGATTCGAAGTGAGATCTCTGCTGTCAAACCATAGCCGGTCATGAGCACACTGCCCAGGTATGGAAAACTCTCTACTCTCTCCACAACTGCCCCATCACCAATTGGGAGTTGTGGGGTGGAGTGTCTGATGGTACAAAATACCCAGGCAGGGGCTTAATTTTGGTGGGGCTGATGGTAAGGCCCTACCTATTAGTGGCACACTCCAGGTTCAGCAGCAGTGCCTCCAACTCCTCCTCTGAGTGAGCAGCAATCACCAGATCATCAGCATATATAACATGGTTGACCAATAGGGAGCCATTCTTAAGTCGGGTGTTCGTAAGTGCGGGTGTTCGTAAGTCGGGTGTTCATAAGTACGGGTGTTCATGAGTGTGGGTGGTGTTCGGAATTGCAGGTGGTGTTCATAAGTGTAGGTGCTGTTCGTGAGTGCAGGTGGTGTTCGTAATTGCAGGTGGTGTTCGTAAGAACAGGCGTTCTTAAGTCGAGGACTGCCTGTACACTGCATTTTCCGTTGTCACAGGGGAAGCAGTGTTGGCTGTTACAAAAGCCAAGCCACAGCTGAAGGCTTGGATCGGCGTGAACCCACGACACCTTCTGCTGCAGCTCATCAACCAGTCTATGATTCCAGGCGACATCATAGCCAAAACGAAATCGGCAAACAGCGACGAGGACCATGCCGAGATCTTGCTCGACTTCTTCATCAGACGGGGCAACGACGACTGCGATAAGCTGCTGTTTGCATTGCACATCGTGAAGAACAAGTACCCCGACGTCAAGAAGTGGCTGAGCTCCCTCAGTGAGTTTAAACGTCTTTGAACACCTTCAAACTTCCCACAGATATCATCCACGTTATGACTCCCTCCCAGTTGACGTCTGCATTAAAATGATTCTACTTTGTGTGACTCTTGTTGTCGACTGGGAATGAGCCCCATGCGGATCAGTTTTTCACTTGAAACTATTCTTTGTTGTTTCATTCAACTCATCCTTCGTGCACAATTTGCCGATACCACGAGTGGAAGCATCTACAGGATTGTCCGTCGATGTATCATTCATTATTATGCAATCATGCAAGCGATTGGACAAAGCAACTGAAATGTCGGCAACATATTCCGTAAATGATAAAATAAGAATAGGTTTTTCCCTTTGTGGAAATAAAACAGGTGTTAAGATGTTCAAACACCAAATATATGTTTCTCATAGATTTGATACTGGTAAAAAGGTCCCATATCCCTTACATAGTTTGTAGTTTTACTGCTAGGTGCAAGACAAATACATCCCAGCAAAATGAAACAACAAAGAATAGTTTCCAACACCCGGAGCAAAAAATACCACTTGTGTGCGCGATGGGGCAATGCTCTATCCCATACAGATGAAAGAGATGGAGATCGGTCCACTCACAAGTGCTGGACTAGAGGTGTGCGCCACCACGTGCATCAATCGTACTTTTCATTTCTTCTCAATAATCCTCAATCGCCACTACTCACTGTCTTTCAGGGTTCCTCAAGATGCTCTTGACCAAGGCCCCTTTGTTTTTGGATCAGTACAAGGACAAAGGGTTATATGGCCATATTCGCTTCAACAAGAAAGACATATCCGAAGCTATACAAGATGATCTGGAACCCCTGCTCACCTGCCTGGAAAAAAGAAACTACTTCAGCAAAACCATCGCACAGGTATTGTGTTGGCTTTGGTTTTCACAGCGGAGGCTCAAGACGTTGTGAGCACTCGCTGAAACCTTGAGTTTTTTAACTCGTTCATTTTTGATATCTGTTAAAGACACGTCATCATTCAGTTAATGCGGATTAAGGGGTGCTCATGCTCATGATCAAAGATAATGCAGTCTACAGACTGTGCAAGATGGACCATTACAGGATTATTCTCAGCAGGTAAACACAGAGAGACAATAAACCACTCATCTGCGTGACCAAAAGGTTGCAATAACATAAGATATAACATAAGATCCTTGATGGAATGGAAAGTGAGACACTTGGGTCATTTGTAGGTATTTCAGGTAAGAATGGTATGAGTGCCACGGTGATGAGATGTTAACTACCTCGCCTGGTATGCAGAAGGCCGTGGGTTCAATCCCGACCCTAACACCTGCTGTATAATTGGAGTTTGCATATCTCTCTCTCATCATCATCACAGTGATGACATGTTAACTACCTTGCCTGGTATGCAGGAGGCCGTGGGTTCGATCCCGACCCTGACACCTTCTGTATAATTGGAGTTTGCATGTCTCCCTCTCTCTCTCATCATCATCACGGTGATGAGATGTTAACTATCTCACCTGGTATGCAGGAGGCTCTAGGTTCGATCCCGACCCTGATGCCTGCTATATAATTGGAGTTTGCATGTCTCTCTCATCATCACGGTGATGAGATGTTGACCACCTCGCCTGGTATGCAGGAGGCCGTGGGTTCGATCCCGACCCTGACATCTGCTGTATAATTGGAGTTTGCTTGTCTCTCTCCCTGTGGTCACGTGGATTTTTTTTCCGGCTCCTCCAGCTTTTCTCTCCACATTTAGAATCAACATGCGTTTCAAGTTATATGGCATCTAGAAATCTCCACATGATAAGCCACTTCGTTGAGCTATCATTTGTGGCCAGGTCACTTATGAAAAGAGAGCTACAGTAGATCCTCGATTATCCGGTGGTCTTCGGGGGGGAAGGGGGCACCAGAATAAAAAAAAACGCCGGATAATTATTACTACGTCATCATTATTTAAAATATCGTATCTTTGCACATTATTGCATGACATTATGTTTTAGGTGTTGTGTATATGTTTGTTTGTGTTTTTAATTTAGTTTACTATGTGAAATTGGTCTAAATAAACATGCAAATAGACGCAAATAAATATTCTACTGTTAAAAGTTATTGTATCTACCGTACAGTATTTACCACTCTAATCTCGAAGACACTGCATGTGGAGATTTACGAGTAGTGGGTTCCATGGAGACAAACACTTGAACTTGGAGGCAACACGTTTATTCTAACACCCCAACAGGGTAACTGCATAAACGTACGGGATAACGAGTAACTTAGACCACAATGCGGTAACTAGATAACTGGGTCAGTCAGTGATGCACTGCCTGACCCACGAAGCTGAGCGTAACGTCCGAAGAGTGACAACCAAAGAAACGTAGCACGGCGGGTTGATTATAAAAGACAGCCCGGATCGGCGCTCGGGACTTCCCTTTTGTGCCCCTGAGCGTGGCCTGGCTCCGCCCTAGGCCACACCCCCATCTAGATCCTACTAGAAGGTTCTGGACCTTATGTCACTTGGCCCCCCTCGCTACCCTCTCCTGGTCACGTGCCCTCTCAGGTTCACCCAGACTGTGATGTCCTGAAGTTCCCTCTTTCTGGCCACCACCAGAAGCATGTCCCCTGAGGGCTGTGTCTATGCTATATACACTCCGGTGCCAGAAAAAGACGCCAACATGCACATTACCACTCTTCTTCCAGTAGCTGGCGCTAGACGCCATAGTGACTCAATATATACTTACTACGCTCTCATTTTAACACAACCGTGTGTCTGATGATCGCCGAACTGGTTTTGCCGCTTTCCTCGGATCGTCCGCTGGACTGCCGTATAATGCTGGAAGCAGCCGGATAACCGTGCGCCGGGATAATCGATGATCATCTCAGCTGGGCCTTACCGGGCAAAATAACAATAAGTTTTTAGTTTAGCTTTAGAATGACGTTTATGTTTGTACACTAATGCAGCGAC
Source organism: Lethenteron reissneri (assembly GCF_015708825.2). Lineage (NCBI taxonomy): Eukaryota > Metazoa > Chordata > Hyperoartia > Petromyzontiformes > Petromyzontidae > Lethenteron > Lethenteron reissneri. The sequence continues at coordinate 86,807 of NW_026891069.1, forward strand.
GACGTGATGCTTTGCAGGACCTGAGAGCAATGGAGAACAAACACGGACGGGACGTGGCGGCAAAGCACGTGTTAGAGCTCACGTTGGGGAAGAGCCGGGTAAAGCCCAGGCTGTTCTTGGAGGTTCTTTGGGGACTTCGAGATCAACACCCCAAGTTTAACTCCATCTTTCGTAACATGTGAGCTTTGTTAAGCCAGATTCACATTTCAGATCTTTTTTTCAATCTAATTTTGTTTTGCCTTTTGTACCAGCTCACTGTGATCCTAAGCAATTTGAGGCTGTAATTTAATCGGCGTTTGTTAAATGATTTCCTTTAGCAATATACACATTAAGATGGTCCTTTAGCATTTACACGTTTAAATGGTTCTTTAGTACATATACGTCAAGGTGGCACGTTAGTGTATACGTTAAGATGGCACTTTAGTATATAAGTTAAGATGGTCCTTTAGCACATATGTTAAGAAGCATCGGGAAGTGCAATAAAGAGTCCCACATTGTTAAAAAAAAAATAGTTTTACCTTTTGCACCAGCTCACTGTGATCCTCTGCAATTCAAGGTCGTAATTTTATTGCCGCTTGTTAAGTGATTTCCTTTAGCATATACACGTTAAGATGGCCCTTAAGCACACATGCTAAGACGCATCCAGGAAGTGCAAATGAGAGTCCCACATCGTCAATTCCCTCCTCTGTCCCTTCCCACCCCTGCCCGCTCCTCTCGCCCCTTGCTTGGCCATGTAATTTAACAAATAAGGCTTGCATTTTTAAAAAAGACATCGCCTCCATTAAGAACTCCTCCCAGCTCTTCTCTGCTGAAGTGACCCTCAATTTCAGAAATCTGAATATTTATTCATACTGGAGGAGAAACCCCCTGAGCCATCAAGCTATTTTTCACAAACGTCCAGTAGGGGCACGGGGTCAGAACCACTGGCGGAGCCAGTGGGGGGGAGGGGGGGGGGTTTGGGTGGCATGTGCCCCCCCAATGATCCGATCAAAATCCCCAATTTCGATCGGATCATTGGGGTTTATTAGTAATAAATCGGCATTTTGCGACCCCCACTGCCACTGTGTAGCATATTATTGTGCCAGGGCCTCTATGAGATGATAGGACAATAGTCTGAGTCCATCATTGGCGATAAGTAACGGCAAAGCGGTTATAAGTGACTCGCAGAATTGTGCGCAGTTGCGTATACAGAACACGACTTCCCTGAAGGCAAACACCTTCAGCGAGCATGATGCCGATCACACACGGTTCAAAATCGACCCTCGATCGATGGCTGTGCCATCGCCGCACACGCGTTGAATAAAAAGCAAGGGACAAGTCCTTACTATCTAACAACTCCTATCATTTTTCATTGCTGGAGGGGTTGCCCCCCCTACCTGAAAATCCTGGCTCCGCCATTGCGTGGAGCTAATAAGAGTGCCGTTGAGCGCAAATCAAATATTCTTGGTTCTTTCGGTAAAGTCACGTGGATAGAAAAGAAAAAGAAAATTTAATTAAATAAAAATGATGGCAAATTTTTTGTATTTCATGATTTATTTATTTTTTTCTACGTGGCTTTACCGAAAGAACCAAAGGATATGAATTCCTGCAGTCACGAAAGTCTTAAGCGCAAATCAAGGCCGAGGTTGATTTCTTCGTGCTGAATCCTGGGAGTGCGCCACTACCGTTGGGTCCTGATAGGGGGCGGGGGTATCCCCTTTGGCTGTACGCGACCTCGGGAGCAAATTTGCACACCCCTGGGCTTCTGCTGCTTTGCCCCGTCACCCAGGAGAGGAGTGTGTGTAAGGGTTGCTCGGAACGGTCGTCGCGTCGTTCCGTATCCGTTTTGTTGCTGCGGTGTTCTGTGATTGTCGACACGCGGGTTTGGCTGAGTTAAGCTGGTCAAATACAAGCTTATGTAAAAGTGTGCTATTACTGTTGCCGAGCGTTTCGAAGAGTCGGTTGTACTTGTATTCTTGGTTCTTTCAGATAAAGTCACGCAGATAGAAAATCTAAAATAAAAAAATTATTTTAATGTTTATTTTCTATCTATGTGACTTTACCGAAAGAACCAAGAATATGAATTCCTGCAGTCACGAAAAGTTTTAAGTAAAAATTTGGTTGTAGTTGGTTGTCAATAAATGATTATCCTCCACTTGGTTGGCGTCCTTTTGCTTAGCGTATCAACAGCGCATAACGAGTCAAGGCATAGTTAATACATTACAAATATTGTTAAGATTCATTGTATTCCGAATCGGGTTATTGTCCTTCTTGCTGTCGCCGCTAAAGCACGTTTCAAAATCCGCATTGGTGCCTTATACAAATGTAGTGTATTCAACTGAGTCGCAGACGTACTCTGGAGGCAACACATTTATTAATACCAACACAAGGGGTAACTGCCCCTTAACAGAATAACAACCTACGGTGGTGACCATCAGGCTAACTACACCAATTACAACGTGACTCGCTACGACGGACCAGGACCACAGCTTGGGTCCAGGTCCACGTGTTGGCGACTCTGTAGTGACGTAGAACGTAGGACGTAGAGCGTAGATTTCTTGAGGATGAACAATCAGCGCCGGTCCCTCTGGGGGACCCCGGCTTATATCCTCCGCGGTCGTGGCCGGCTCGCCCTTAGCCACGCCCACCCTCCAGAATCCTCCAGCAGGATCTGGACCCGGACCACGTGACCACCCCCCAGCCCCCGTTTGGGCTCCTTTGTAGACTTAACCGGTCACGTGTCCTTTGGGGTCAACCAGAGTGCCACGACCCTCAGTAACCCCTTCCCTACGGCCGGCACTCCCGCACCCTGTCCTGTAGGGGCCGGCACTGCACGCAGATCGCGGTGCCATCCAGCGCTGTCGATCAGCGCTCACCGAGCCCCTCTAGAGCCCGGTACTGCACCCACACCCGAGTGGTGCACTTGGTGTCGCTACACCGCACGCTGTGACTCTCTAGGGCCAGCATTACAGTGACATCCCGCGATGTCGCTACACAGACGATTGAGATTCATCATCTCTAGTGACCGACCTCCTTTATTTAACCCAGGTAAGACTGACCTCCTTTATTTAACCCAGGTGTGAGACATAGTTTATTTAACCCAGGTGTGAGACATCCTTTATTTAACCAAGGTGATAGCCCCGATTAAGATTCATCATCTCTAGTGACTGACATCCTTTATTTAACGCAGGTGTGAAACATCCTTTATTTAACCAAGGTAAGACTGACCTCCTTTATTTAACCCAGGTGAGAGACATCCTTTATTTAACCCAGGTGATAGCCCCGATTAAGATTCATCATCTCTAGTGACTGACCTCCTTTATTTAACCCAGGTGTGAGACATAGTTTATTTAACCCAGGTGTGAGACATCCTTTATTTAACCCAGGTGTGAGACATCCTTTATTTAACCAAGGTAAGACTGACCTCCTTTATTTAACCCAGGTGAGAGACATCCTTTATTTAACCCAGGTGATAGCCCCGATTAAGATTCATCATCTCTAGTGACTGACATCCTTTATTTAACGCAGGTGTGAAACATCCTTTATTTAACCCAGGTGTGACGTACATCGTTTATTTAACCCAGGTGTAAGACATCCTTTATTTAACCAAGGTAAGACTGACCTCCTTTATTTAACCCAGGTAAGACTGACCTCCTTTATTTAACCCAGGTGTGAGATATCCTTTATTGAACCCAGGTGAGAGTACCCATTGATATCCATCATCTCTAGTGACTGATCTCCTTCCTTTAACCCAGGTGACAAGACATACTTTATTTAACCCAGGTGTGACATACATCCTTTATTTAACCCAGGTAAGATTGACCTCCTTTATTTAACCCGGGTGTGGTGAAGTATGGTCGAAAAAAACCGACTTAACGATACAATCCGCACTTTGAACAACATTTAAAATTTCGATTTAAAGCTTTCGTGACTGCAGGGATTCATATTCTTGGTTCTTTCGGTAAAGTCATCACGTAGAAGGGGAATAATAGAATAATACAAATACAATATAAAAATTAAACAATAAAATAATAAAAACAATTGAATTCTCACGACGTTTCGATTGCTACACAAGCAATCATCATCATTCTTAATTTTGGAGCTTTCGTGACTGCAGGAATTATTCTTTGGTTCTTTCGGTTAAGTCACGTCTAAAGATAAAATAATAAATAAAATAAAATTAATTAAATTAATTTATTATTTTATCTTTAGACGTGACTTAACCGAAAGAACCAAAGAATAATAATCATCATGTGTGAAAACCACAGCAAGAAAACTTTTTTCACATTTTATTGTTTAAGGTCATCGATAACGGTGAATAGCGTGCATTTAATCTGAACTTACAACTTTACATTCGCATTTTAATGATAAATAATTCAGCGCTTACCGTTTGTCGGGGTTTATGCAACGTTCTCAGAGTCGCTATGACTGCAATTCCCTTAAGAATTCTCCTCAGCGAGTATTTTAAAACAAATATATTAATCTTTATATAAATATCTTGAGCATCAGCAATAGTTTATAGATATTATTCTCTTCATAAATCGAGTTTGTGTCGTGTTTTTTTTTAATCGATGCAAAAAAATTAATTTGATTGCGTGCTCTGAGGGAGATTTGAACGTTTTATTTTGGCGGGAAAACGGCGACGGGCGGTGGCGCGCGCTACGCCCCCCCCTAACACCAGCCCCTCCCCTCTCCCATTCAAACCAATGGGCGTGAGAACGCCCCCCCCCCCCCAACAATTCGAACCAATCAGCGCGAGACCTCCCCCCCCCCAACAATTCTAACCAATCAGCGCGAGACCTCCCCCAACAATTCTAACCAATCAGTGCGAGACCTCCCCCCTCCCCCACAATTCGAACCAATCAGCGCGAGACTTTCCCCCCCCCCCCACAATTCAAACCAATCAGCGCGAGACCTCCCCCCCCCACCCCCCCCACAATTCTAACCAATCAGCGCGAGACCTCCCCCCCCCCCCCACAATTCGAACCAATCAGCGCGAGACCTCCCCCCTCCCCCAACAATTCTAACCAATCAGCGCGAGACCATTCTCCCCCCCCCCCATTCAAACCAATGGCCACGAGACCCCCTCCCCCCCATTCAAGCCAATGGGAGGGAGACCTCCCCCCCCCCCCACAATTCGAACCAATCAGCGCGAGACATCCCCCCTCCCCCAACAATTCGAACCAATCAGCGCGAGACCTCCCCCAACAATTCTAACCAATCAGCGCGAGACCTCCCCCCCCCCACAATTCGAACCAATGGCCAAGAGACCCCCTCCCCCCCCCCATTCAAGCCAATGGGAGGAGGGAGATCTCCCCACCCCCCCACAATTCGATCCAATCAGAGCGAGACCTCCCCACCCCCCCCCCCAATTCGAACCAATCAGCGCGAGACGATCCCCCCCCCCCTCCAACAATTCGAACCAATGGGCGTGAGACCTCTCCCTCCCCCCACAATTCCAACCAATCAGCGCGAGACCTCCCCCCCCCCACAATTCCAACCAATCAGCGCGAGACCTCCCCCCCCCACACAATTCGAACCAATGGGAGGGATACCTCCCCCTCCACCCCCACAATTCCAACCAATGGGCGTGAGACCTCTCCCTCCCCCCACAATTCCAACCAATCAGCGCGAGACCTCCCCCCCCCCCACAATTCGAACCAATCAGCGCGAGACCTCCCCCCCCCCCACAATTCGAACCAATGGGAGGGAGACCTCCCCCTCCACCCCCACAATTCGAACCAATGGGAGGGAGACCTCCCCCTCCCCCCACAATTCCAACCAATGGGCGCGAGACCAACCCCCTCCCCTCACAATTCAAACCAATCAGCGCGAGACCCCCCCCCCCCCCCACAATTCGAACCAATGGGAAGGAGACCTCCCCCTCCACCCACAATTCTAACCAATCAGCGCGAGACCATTCTCCCCCCCCCCCCCCCCCCGCATTCAAACCAATGGCCACGAGACCCCCTCCCCCCTTTCAAGCCAATGGGACGGAGACCTCCCCCCCCCTCCACAATTCGAACCAATCAGAGCGAGACCTCCCCCCCCCACAATTCCAACCAATCAGCGCGAGACCCCCCCCCCCCCCCCACAATTTGAACCAATCAGCGCGAGACCTCCTCCCCCTCCCATTCAAACCAATTGGCGCGAGACCGACCCCCCCCCTCCCCCATTCAAACCATTGGGTAGGAGACGCCCCTCTCCCCCCCCCGCCATTTAAACCGTTGGCCACGAGACCTCCCACCCCCAATTCAAACCAATCAGAGCGAGACCGCCCCCCCCCCCCCACAATTCCAACCAATCAGCGCGAGACCCCCCCCCCCCACAATTTGAACCAATCAGCGCGAGACCTCCTCCCCCCCCATTCAAACCAATTGGCGCGAGACCGACCCCCCCCTCCCCCATTCAAACCATTGGGTAGGAGACGCCCCTCTCCCCCCCCCGCCATTTAAACCGTTGGCCACGAGACCTCCCACCCCCAATTCAAACCAATCAGAGCGAGACCGCCCCCCCCCCCACAATTCAAACCAATGGGCGCGAGACCGCCCCACCCACCAATCAAAACAACGGCTACAATAAGCCCCTCCCCTCCCCCCCCCCATTCAAACCAATGGGCACGAGACCACCCCCGCCCCTCCTCCATGGCGCGAGACTATCCAATGCTGGATGAACATCAAAGTGGTGGTGGTGGTAATGGCGGTGTCTCTTACCGTGCGCGTCTTCTCCAATCGTCGAGCTATTCTCTCTCTGTGTCTCGCAGCGTACTCTCACCACCATCACCATGATCTTGCCACTGCTGCATGAAGGCTACGCGACGCTGTTGACTACCTCGTCTGGGTTGACGTTAAAGGGCCGTCCATAAATGACGTCACGCGATTTTGGGCGATTTTTGACCCCCCCCTACCCCTCGTCACGCGGCGTCACAAAAAGTCAGACCCCTCCCCCTCAAATATGACGTCACAAAGCTCTGCCCCCCACCTCCCCCCAAAAATAATAAAACATGCTTCAAATCGCTTTAAACTATTGTCATTGTGGTGCGCATTTAATGTGGCGCTGCACTCTGATGTTGTAGGAGAAAACATTTATTAAAAAGTCTATTTAATTAAGTAGAACGTGTTGTCTATATTTATTTAAAGTTGCGCATTTTATGTGACGTCACATTTCTCAACCACCCCCCCCCCCTCGTCACACATCGTCACAAATGTCTGACCCCCCCATCCCCCAATAGGTGCGTGACGTCATTTATGGACGCCCCCTAACTACCTCGCCTGGTATGCAGGAGGTCGTGGGTTCTGTGAGATGTTGACTACCACGCCTGGTCTACAGGAGGACGTGGGTCCTGTTGTACATTTGAAGTCTGCGTCTCTCTCCCCGTAGTGAGATGTTGACTAGTTCGCTTGGTCTACAGGAGGTCGTGGGTTCTGTGAGATGTTGACTACCTCGCTTGGTCTACAGGAGGTTGTGGGTCCTGCTGTATATTTGGAGTCTGCGTCTCTCACTCCGAGGTGAGATGTTGACTACCTCGCTTGGTCTACAGGAGGTTGTGGGTCCTGCTGTATATTTGGAATCTGCGTCTCTCACTTCGAGGTGAGATGTTAACTACCTCGCTTGGTCTACAGGAAGTCGTGGGTCCTGCTGTATATTTGGAATCTGCGTCTCTCTCCCCGTGGTGAGATGTTGACTACCTTGCCTGGTCTACAGGAGGTCGTGGGTCCTGTGGTATATTTGGAGTCTGTGTCTCTCTCCCCATGGTGGGATGTTGACTACCTCACCTGGTATACAGGAGGTCGTTGGTCCTGCCGTGGTGAGATGTTAACTACCTCGCTTGGTCTACAGGAGGTCGTGGGTCCTGCTGTATATTTGGAATCTGCGTCTCTCTCCCAGTGGTGAGATGTTGACTACCTCGCCTGGTCTACAGGAGGTCGTGGGTCCTGTGGTATATTTGGAGTCTGCGTCTCTCTCCCAGTGGTGAGATGTTGACTACCTCGCCTGGTCTACAGGAGGTCGTGGGGGATTTTCTGTTTGAACTTAGTCACATAGTCACTTTAAGATGTTTTCTTGTTCATGTTTTTGTTTTTTGTTTGTTGCGGTTGCACCCGATTCAAGAGCCGAATGGCTCACAGGGCGATACCTAATAAATTTAATGAAACTGAACTAGCAGCAGCACCAACATAATTCATAAAGTGTAATCATAAATCTTGACTTAAAGCTTTTGTGACTGCAGGAATTCATATTCTCAGGGTCTTTCGGTAAAGTCACGTAGATATGTTGAAAGAAAATAACTATAAATCCTTTATATGCGTGGCATCGGTTTTATTTTATTATTCATTTCTGTTTTTCTTGAGTAAGAGTTTCATTTTTATCACATTGGTATTTTTAATTAAATATGAATTTTTTTTTCCTAAAAAGTGGAAAATTTTGCTAACAAGATTTCACGAAAATAAATTGTCACGCACAACGAGTCTGTGTGCAAAATGTCAGCTCGATTGGATCACGGGAAGTGGGTTAAAAAACGACCGAAAGATTTGCACGGTCGTAAGCGCGCAAGCAAGTGAACTTAATATAAAGGATTTGAAAACAACGACGTTTCGATCGCAACGCGGGCGCGTTCGTCTTCAGGAGGAGAAAAGAGAGGAAAGCTGCTGAGGCAGACTGTTTTAAAGGTTTAAAATGGGTGTAGCCCAAGGGTCATAAACGAAGTGGGCGGGTCTAGTGATGTTAATGTGAGAAATTAGCATGTTAATGTAAGATCGGAGAGTGGTGTTTAATAGTCATCAACATCAGTATCATCAGTGCCACCAACCACCACCATCATCATCAGTGGCAGCAGCACCAACATAATTCACAAAGTGTAATCATCAGCAATAGCATCACGGCAATAAACATGGCCATCATCATCGTTAGCGCCATCATGAACATTGGCAACTTTTAGATTTGAAGCTTTCGTGACTGCAAGGATTCATATTCTTAGGTTTTTTCGGTAAAGTCACATCTTCAGGTGGAACCGTCACAGCCACGACAGCTGTATCATTTACTTGATACAGCTGTCGTGGCTGTGAAGACGGAAGCTTGTGTTGCCTCCGAAACGTCGTGATTTTTATTTTTTTATTTTACTTTTATTAATTTTAATTTTAATCTTTTACCTACGTGACTTTACCGAAAAAACCTAAGAATATTGGCAACTTTGTTATTTTCTTTTAACCCATCTAGGTGACTTTGCCGAATGACCCCAAAGAATATGAATTCCATGCAGTCACGATAGCCTTAAGTCAAGATTAGCAAGTGACTGGTCCTGGCCATAGGAAGATGGAATGTAACACAAAAGTCTTTATTGGTTTGATCACAATCACCGATACGCGTGACGTTACCGTCGCGTTAGCGAATCATCGTCGAAGCCAACTAAGCTGCTGCTCTAAGATCGATTATAGACAAAGTTGAGCTCGTCCTGACCACGCCCACCATCCCACTGACCACGCCCACCAACCCACTCACTCTGACCCCCCCCTCCGATCACGCCCACTGCCCACCACCAACAACCGCCATTCGCCACTAAGTGGCGGTGACGTTACCACGACGCTCGTGCCAGGCCATGTGCACCTTGAGGCTGCCACGTGAAGTGTCGAACGCCCGCTGGCAGGAGGTCACGGGGCAGACCCAGCAGGTGCCACGGGTCGACTGACCGAGATGACCGAGATGACTGGCTGATGCACCACCTGTGCCCCCTACTGTGCCAACTTGCTGTGCTTTAGCCACCCGGCGCTCCGCTCGTTGTTGTGAGCGTCGCTCCTCCGCCCTTCGTTGTTGTTGGAGGGCGACTGCTTCCAACTGCCCAGTAGCGTCCTTCACGAGCCTCCTCCACAGAGGCCGATCTAGACACCGCTGGTATCGGTCATCGGCAAGTCCACTCAGCTCCACGTCCTCCTGTACCACATCACTCCATCTCTTCTCTGCCCACCACTACAATGACCCCACCCATTACCCCACTAACCCCGCCCACCACCTGCACTGACCCCGTGTGGCCAAAATGAAATAGGAAGAGGATGCGACGTTAGGGGGCGGGGCTTAGACAGGAAGTGACTGGGGGGGGGGGTGGGACTTGTGGAGTTAGGGGGCGGGGCTTAGACAGGGAGAGACTGGGGGGGGTGGGGCTTGTGGAGTTAGGGGGCGGGGCTTAGACAGGAAGTGACTGGGGGGGTGGGACTTGTGGAGGTAGGGGGCGGGGCTTAGACAGGAAGAGACTGGGGGGGTGGGACTTGTGGAGTTAGGGGGCGGGGCTTAGACAGGAAGAGACTGAGGGGGGTGGGACTTGTGGAGGTAGGGGGCGGGGCTTAGACAGGAAGAGACTGGGGGGGTGGGACTTGTGGAGTTAGGGGGCGGGGCTTAGACAGGAAGAGACTGAGGGGGGTGGGACTTGTGGAGTTAGGGGGCGGGGCTTAGACAGGAAGAGACTGGGGGGGGGGGACTTGTGGAGTTAGGGGGCGGGGCTTAGACAGGGAGAGACTGGGGGGGGGGTGGGACTTGGTGAGTTAGGGGGCGGGGCTTAGACAGGGAGAGACGGGGGGGGGTGGGGCTTGTGGAGCTAGGGGGCGGGGCATAGACAGGAAGAGACTGGGGGGGTGGGGCTTGTGGAGTTAGGGGGTGGAGCTTAGACAGGAAGAGACTGGGGGGGTGGGGCTTGTGGAGTTAGGGGGCGGGGCTTAGACAGGAAGAGACTGGGGGGGTGGGGCTTGTGGAGTTAGGGGGCGGGGCTTAGACAGGAAGAGACTGGGGGGGGTGGGACTTGTGGAGTTAGGGGGCGGGGCTTAGACAGGAAGAGACTGGGGGGGGTGGGACTTGTGGAGCTAGGGGGCGGAGCTTAGACAGGAAGTGACTGGGGGGGTGGGACTTGTGGAGTTAGGGGGCGGGGCTTAGACAGGAAGAGACTGGGGGGGTGGGGCTTGTGGAGTTAGGGGGCGGGGCTTAGACAGGAAGAGACTGGGGGGGGGGCTTGTGGAATTAGGGGGCGGGGCTTAGACAGGAAGAGACTGGGGGGGTGGGACTTGTGGAGTTAGGGGGTGGGGCTTAGACAGGAAGAGACTGGGGGGGTGGGACTTGTGGAGTTAGGGGGCGGAGCTTAGACAGGAAGTGACTGGGGGGGTGGGACTTGTGGAGTTAGGGGGCGGGGCTTAGACAGGAAGTGACTGGGGGGGTGGGACTTGTGGAGTTAGGGGGCGGGGCTTAGACAGGAAGTGACTGGGGGGGTGGGACTTGTGGAGTTAGGGGGCGGGGCTTAGACAGGAAGTGACTGGGGGGGTGGGACTTGTGGAGTTAGGGGGCGGGGCTTAGACAGGAAAAGACTAGGGGGGTGGGGCTTGTGGAGTTAGGGGGCGGGGCTTAGACAGGAAGTGACTGGGGGGTGGGGCTTGTGGAGTTAGGGGGCGGGGCTTAGACAGGAAGAGGACTGGGTGGGTGGGGCTTGTGGAGTTAGGGGGCGGGGCTTAGACAGGAAGAGACTGGGGGGGTGTGACTTGTGGAGTTAGGGGGTGGAGCTTAGACAGGAAGTGACTGAGGGGGTGGGGCTTGTGGAGTTAGGGGGCGGGGCTTAGACAGGAAGAGACTGGGGGGGTGGGACTTGTGGAGTTAGGGGGCGGGGCTTAGACAGGAAGAGACTTGGGGGGGTGGGGCTTGTGGAGTTAGGGGGCCTGGCTTAGACAGGAAGAGACTGAGGGGGTGGGACTTGTGGAGTTAGGGGGCGGGGCTTAGACAGGAAGAGACTGAGGGGGTGGGACTTGTGGAGTTAGGGGGCGGGGCTTAGACAGGAAGTGACTGGGGGGGTGGGACTTGTGGAGTTAGGGGGCGGGGCTTAGACAGGAAGTGACTGGGGGGTGGGGCTTGTGGAGTTAGGGGGCGGGGCTTAGACAGGGAGAGACTGGGGGGGTGGGACTTGTGGAGTTAGGGGGCAGGGCTTAGACAGGAAGAGACTGGGGGGGGTGGGGCTTGTGGAGTTAAGGGGGCGGGGCTTAGACAGGAAGTGACTGGGGGGGTGGGGCTTGTGGAGTTAGGGGGCGGGGCTTAGACAGGAAGAGACTGAGGGGTGGGGCTTGTGGAGTTAGGGGGCGGGGCTTAGACAGGAAGTGACTGGGGGGGTGGGGCTTGTGGAGTTAGGGGGCGGGGCTTAGACAGGAAGAGACTGGGGGGGGCTTGTGGAGTTAGGGGGCGGGGCTTAGACAGGAAGTGACTGGGGGGGTGGGACTTGTGGATTTAGGGGGCGGGGCTTAGACAGGAAGAGACTAGGGGGGTGGGGCTTGTGGAGTTAGGGGGCGGGGCTTAGACAGGAAGTGACTGGGGGGGTGGGGCTTGTGGAGTTAGGGGGCGGGGCTTAGACAGGAAGAGACTGGGGGGTGGGGCTTGTGGAGTTAGGGGGCGGGGCTTAGACAGGAAGAGACTGGGGGGGTGGGGCTTGTGGAGTTAGGGGGCGGGGCTTAGACAGGAAGTGACTGGGGGGGGGGGGCTTGTGGAGTTAGGGGGCGGGGCTTAGACAGGAAGTGACTGGGGTGGGGCTTGTGGAGTTAGGGGGCGGGGCTTAGACAGGAAGTGACTGGGGGGGGTGGGGCTTGTGGAGTTAGGGGGCGGGGCTTAGACAGGAAGAGACTGGGGGGGGCTTGTGGAGTTAGGGGGCGGGGCTTAGACAGGAAGTGACTGGGGGGGTGGGGCTTGTGGAGTTAGGGGGCGGGGCTTAGACAGGAAGAGACTGGGGGGGTGGGGCTTGTGGAGTTAGGGGGCGGGGCTTAGACAGGAAGAGACTGGGGGGGTGGGGCTTGTGGAGTTAGGGGGCGGGGCTTAGACAGGAAGTGACTGGGGGGGGGGCTTGTGGAGTTAGGGGGCGGGGCTTAGACAGGAAGTGACTGGGGGGGGGGCTTGTGGAGTTAGGGGGCGGGGCTTAGACAGGAAGAGACTGGGGGGGTGGGGCTTGTGGAGTTAGGGGGCGGGGCTTAGACAGGAAGAGACTGGGGGGGAGGGGCTTGTGGAGTTAGGGGGCGGGGCTTAGACAGGAAGAGACTGGGGGGGTGGGGCTTGTGGAGTTAGGGGCGGGGCTTAGACAGGAAGTGACTGGGGGGTGGGGCTTGTGGAGTTAGGGGGCGGGGCTTAGACAGGAAGTGACTGGGGGGGGGCTTGTGGAGTTAGGGGGCGGGGCTTAGACAGGAAGTGACTGGAGGGGGGGCTTGTGGAGTTAGGGGGCGGAGCTTAACCACAGGCCAACGAGTTTTCAAATCAAATTCCTCTATATAGTGAGTTCAGCATAATCTCATCATCATCGTCATCAATGTTACCATCATTATTATTATTGTGCGTGTGCGAATTGAATGAACGCGAATTGGCGTAACAGCCTTCGTCGATTTGTGTTTATCGTTGCGTATGGCACTAAGTGTGGTGCTCTAATGGATCTCTATGGATCTCTATGTATCTCTATGTATCTCTGTGTGACTATGTATCTCTGTGTATCTCTATGTGACTCTGTGTCTATATGTATCTCTACATGACTCTATGTAGCTCTATGTATCTCTACGTGTCTCTATGTATCTCTATGTATCTCTGTGTATCTCTACGTGTCTCTATGTATCTCTATGTATCTCTGTGTATATCTACGTGTTTCTATGGGTCTCTATGTATCTCTACCTATCTCTATATCTCTACGTGTCTCTATGTATCTCTACGTGTCTCTATGTATCTCTATGTGTATTTATGGATCTCTACGTGTCTCTATGCATCACTATGGATCTCTATGTATCTCTATTGGTTTCTATGTATCTCTATGTGTCTCGATGGATCTCTATTGGTTTATATGTATCTCTATGTATCTCTACGTGTCCCTATGCATCTCTATTGGTCTCTATGTATCTCTACGGGTCTCTTTGTATCTCTACGGGTCTCTACGTATCTCTGTGTGACTCTCTCTATGGCGTAATTCACGAGTCCATGACACGATCCGGAGTCTTGCGGACGCACGTGAAAGTGAAGTCACCGCCCGGAGGGGTGGGAAGGAAGGGGGAGAGGGGGGGATCACCCCCCTTTGTGACGTCACGACCACGTGCCCTTTGTGACGTCACGGGGGGTGGGGTAGCACGGGGTCACTTGACGTCGCAGTTGAGCCAGTACTTGGCGATGGAGCGTGGGTAGGGCGGAGAGGCACGCTCCACTCGACGGCTGGACAGGTCAACGCGGTAGTAGGAGTCTGCCCCACGCACACACAAGGAGGGGACAGGTTGTAGGATATTTCTCTTCTTGGTACTTTCGGTAAAGTCACGTAGAAGGGAAGTAATAAAATAATAAAAATAAAACAAAGAAATAAAATTAATCTTCTTGGTTCTTTCGGTAAAGTCATGACGTAGAAGGGAAGTAATAAAATAATAAAAATATAACATAATAAAATAAAATTCATCTTCTTGGTTCTTTCGGTAAAGTCACGTAGAAGGGAAGTAATAAAATAATAAAAATAAAACAATGCAATAAAATTCATCTTCTTGGTTCTTTCGGTAAAGTTACGTAGAAGGGAAATAATAAAATAATAAAAATAAAACAATGAAATAAAATTCATGTTCTTGGTTTGTTCGGTAAAGTCACGTAGAAGGGAAGTAATAAAATAATAAAAATAAAACATAATAAAATAATTCTCACGACATTTCGGCCACAACGCAAGCAGCCGTCCTCAGGTGAAAACCAGGTCTGTCGGGGAGACAGAGTCTGAGGACGGCTGCTTGCGTTGTGGCCGAAACGTCGTGAGAATTATTTTATTGTGTTTTATTTTTATTATTTTATTACTTCCCTTCTACGTGACTTTACCGAAAGAACCAAGAAGATGAATCCCTGCAGTCACGAAAGCTTTAAATCGAAAATTGTAGGATATTCTTTGGACTTTCGGTAAAGTCAAGTAGATAGGTTCAAAGAAAATGACAAAAATAACACATTTGTTGTTTTTGTTATTGCCGAAAAAACCCAAGAATATTCTACTTTAGATCCCCCGTATAGCCTTAACAGACTGTAGGGGCAAGTGCTGTTAGCGAGCACCTATGAAGGCAGGAACAGTACACGAGGGGGTCAATGGCCATCACCACGCCCGACCGCCTTTGTCTCCCCAGTGGCGATGTTTACACACCGCACCAGGTACTCATTTCAGGCTGAGTCGACCTAGGGGAGGTCCGTGACCGGTTCAGATAATCGTCACTGGTGTTGGCCGTGAGCGGGAATCGAACCCGTGTCGCTGGGTTCATAGCGCAGTGCGCTAACCACTACACTACCGCTCCCCACTAACACACACGGGGGGGGGGGGGGAGGGGGGTACAGTTAGTAGGATTCTTGCCCACGCACAACAGGAGGTGCGTGGGAAGGACTAAAAACTCAAGGCAACAACGACAAGCAGTTATAATGAGATGAGTATTCAATTTGGTATAGTGGTGTAGTGTATAGTGTAGTGTATATACACTACACTATACACTACACTACTATACACTACACTACTATACACTATACACTACACTATACACTACACTATACACTACACTACTATACACTACACTATACACTACTATACACTACACTATACACTACACTATACACTACACTATACACTACTATACACTACACTATACACTACACTATACACTACACTACTATACACTACACTATACACTACTATACACTACACTATACACTACACTATACACTACACTATACACTACACTATACACACTACACTATACACTACACTATACACTACACTATACACTACTATACACTACACTATACACTACACTATACACCACGCGACTGCACCTCCACTGTAGAAGTAGACGTCCAGGCTGGCGTGGGGGTAGGGTGACAACATGGCCGCCTCCACACGCGTGGGCACGCCGCGCCAGCTCCGTGCCGTGTCCCGCGGGTAGCACTTGTCTGTGGCAGCAGCAGCAGCGGGGGCAGCAGCAGGGGGCAGCAGTAGTAGCAGTAGTAGTACCAGTAGTAGCAGCAGCAGTGGGGGAAGCAGCAGGGGGCAGCAGTAGTAGCAGCAGTAGTACCAGTAGTAGCAGCAGCAGTAGTAGTAATAGTAGTAGCAGTAGTAGCAGTAGTAGTCGCAGCAGCAGTAGTTGCAGCAGTGGTAGTAGCAGTAGTAGTAGTAGCAGCAGTAGCAGCAGTAGTAGCAGAAGTAGTAATAGCCGTAGTAGCAGCAGTAGTAGCATCATCAGCAGTAGTAGCAGCAGCAGCAGTAGCAGCAGCAGTCGTAGCAGCAGCAGCAGTAGTAGCAAGTAGCAGCAGTAGTAGTCGCAGTAGTAGCAGCAGCAGTAGTAGTGTTAGCAGCAGTAGTAGTAGCAGTAGAAGCAGCAGTGGTAGTAGCAGCAAGTAGTATTAGCAGCAGTAGTAGCAGCAGCGGTAGTTGCAGCAGTGGTAGTAGCAGTAGTAGTAGTAGCAGCAGTAGCAGCAGTAATAGCAGAAGTAGTAATAGTCGTAGTAGCAGCAGTAGTAGCATCATAATCAGCAGTAGTAGCAGCAGCAGTAGCAGCAGTAGCAGCAGCAGCAGTAGTAGCATCATAATCAGCAGTAGCAGCAGCAGCAGTAGCAGCAGCAGTAGCAGCAGTAGCAGCAGCAGTAGTAGTAGCAGCAGCAGTAGTAGCAGCAGCAGCAGTAGTAGCAGCAGCAGCAGTAGCAGCAGTAGTAGTAGCAGTAGCAGCAGTAGTAGCAGCAGCAGTAGCAGCAGCAGTAGTAGTAGCAGCAGCAGTAGTAGCAGTAGCAGCAGTAGTAGTAGCAGCAGCAGTAGTAGCAGCAGCAGCAGTAGTAGCAGCAGTAGCAGCAGCAGTAGTAGTAGCAGCAGCAGTAGTAGCAGTAGCAGCAGTAGTAGTAGCAGCAGCAGTAGTAGCAGTAGCAGCAGTAGTAGTAGCAGCAGCAGTAGTAGCAGCAGCAGTAGTAGCAGTAGCAGCAGTAGTAGTAGCAGCAGCAGTAGTAGCAGTAGCAGCAGTAGTAGTAGCAGCAGCAGCAGTAGCAGCAGTAGCAGCAGCAGTAGTAGTAGCAGCAGCAGTAGCAGTAGTAGCAGCAGCAGTAGTAGCAGTAGCAGCAGTAGTAGTAGCAGCAGCAGTAGTAGCAGTCAGCAGCAGTAGTAGTAGCAGCAGCAGTAGTAGCAGCAGTAGGGGCAGCAATTCAATTTGTTTGGCCGCGTTGGGTGGTGGAGCTCTCCACAACAATAGCGGTCACCCAGGGTGGCCACCACGTGGCCTCACCCCAATAGAATCGGAACCACAGATCGCTCCGAGCACCCACACTATACACTACTACACACACAGTGTACACACACACACTCACAGTGTACACACACACACGTGTATACACACATACACACGTGTACACACACACACGTGTACACACACACACGTGTACACACACACACGTGTACACACACATACTACGTGTACACACACACACACGTGTATACACACGTGTACACACAACAACAACAACAACCGCCATTCGCCACTAAGTGGCGGTGACGTCACCACGACGATTGTGCCAGGCCAAGTGCACCTTAAGGCCACGTGAAATGTCGAACGCCCGCTGGCAGGAGGTCACGGGGCAGACCCAGGTGCCACGGGTCGACTGACCGAGATGACCGAGATGACTGGCTGATGCACCACCTGTGCCCCCTACTGTACCAACTTGCTGTGCTTTAGCCACCCGGCGCTCCGCTCGTTGTTGTGAGCGTCGCTCCTCCGCCTTCCGTTGTTGTTGGAGGGCGACTGCCTCCAACTGCCCAGTAGCGTCCTTCACGAGCCTCCTCCACTGAGGCCGATCTTGACACCGCTGGTACCAGTCATCGGCAAGTCCACTCAGCTCCACGTCCTCCTGTACCACATCACTCCGTCTCTTCTCCAGCCTGTGCCGCGCCCGTTTAGCCCCCTCGATCCGGCCGAACAAAAGCTGTTTAGGCATGCGGTGGCTGGGCATGCGGGCTACATGACCCAGCCAACGCAGCCTTGCCTGCCGGAGGAGCTCACTGATGGGACTTTGCGCAGATCTTTCAAGGATTTGTGAGCTCCTCACACAATCCAGCCTGGTTAAACCCAGGATGGATCGTAGGCAGGCCAGCCTAAATGTTTCCAACCGGCGAAGATGCTCCACTAGGGGGGTCCACGTCTCGCAAGCAGTAGAGAAGGGAGGGAATGACCGTGGCCGAGAAGACCTGAAGCTTCGTGCGGAGCGACAGACCAGGTAGCTTCCACACAGCGTTACGCAAGCGATGAAAAGATATTGCCGCTCGACTGATTCGGAGTGAGACCTCTGCTGATAAACTGGAGCCGGTCATAAGCACACTGCCCAGATATAGAAAACTCTCCACTCTCTCTACAACTACCTTATCACCAATTGAGAGTTGTGGGGGTGGAGTGTCCGATGGTACAAAATACCCAGGCAGGTGCTTAGTTTTGGTGGGGCTGATGGCAAGGCCCATCTCTAAGTGGACAAGCTCCAGGTTCAGCAGCAGCGCCTCCAACTCCTCCTCTGAGTGAGCAGCAATTACCAGATCATCGGCATACATAAAGTGGTTGTGCAATAGGGAGCCATCCCTTGACAGCACCCGGGCATCGATCCGCCTCTTATTGTATCTGTACCAGATGTAAATTCCTCCGGTACAGCTATTGAAGGCTTCACGAACTACGTGGTCGAAATAGATGTTAAATAATGTGGGAGCCAGAGGACGTCCCTGTCACACCCCAAGGTGTACAGGGAATGGTTCTGACTCCAAACCACGTAGTTTTACCCGGGCCCACTCACCATCATGAAGGTCCTTAATGATCGTGAGCAGAGGGTCAAGGACTCCGAAAGCACGAAGAACAACCCAGAGGCCTTGACCAGGTCAATAAAGCAGAGACGTAGATCTTGTTGGAATTCCCTACACCTCTGCTGTAGCAAACGGACAGAAAATATGGCGTCTGTGCAGGACCACCCTTTCCTGAAACCGCATTGGAGCTCCGCAAGCCTCTCCTCAGCGTGCCTAGCAAGGCGATGTTGAATAATCCTTGCCAGGACCTTTCCCGACACACTGAGGAGTGAGATGCCCCTGTAGTTGTTACAGTCTGTGCGGTCCCCCTTCTTAAAGAGGGAGACCACCAGGGCATCCTTCCAATCCTGCAGAACCCGTCCAGTGGTCCAGACTGTCATTATAATGTTATGTAGGGCAGTCTGTGCACAAACGCCACCCTCCCTCAGCATTTCGCTTGGGAGCAGCAGTAGTCATCAGCTAGCTGAGACCATGCCACCTTGGGTTTGAATGGGGTTCTGGGTGTACACCCACCACCGGAGTTGAAGAATGGCAGGCACATTTTACAGATGACAAGTCGATGGTCAGAGGGCAGATCAGCTCCACGGTAGGTCCTGGTGTCAAGGACATGGGCCCACATCCTCTGTTCCATCACTACGTAGCCCAGCAGATATTTTTGCTTGAACCTGGCATGCATCCATAATGTTGTGTGGATGCGCCGATGCCGGAACAGTGTGTTGGTAATTGCAAGCCCATGGGCTGAACAAAAATCTAGCGGCCTCCAACCATTGTTATTGAGCTAATCTGGCCCATGCCTTCCAATTACTCCAGACCAGGTGCCAGCATCCTGACCAACACAACAACAACAACCGCCATTCGCCACTAAGTGGCGGTGACATCACCACGACGCTTGTGCAGGCCATGTGCACCTTGAGGCCACGTGAAGTGTCAAACGCCCGCTGGCAGGAGGTCACGGGGCAGACCCAGCAGGTGCCACCGGTCGACTGACTGAGATGACGTGTACACACACACACACACACGTGTACACACAAAACAAAGATCCCCCGTATAGCCTTAACAGACTGTAGGGGCAAGTGCTGTTAGCGAGCACCTATGAAGGCCGGAATGGTACACGAAGGGGTGGGTGGCCAGCACCACGCCCGACCGCCTTTGTCTCCCCAGTGGCGATGTTTACACACCGCACCAGGTACTCATTTAAGGCTGAGTCGACCTAGGGGAGGCCCAGGACCGGTTCAGATAATCGTCACTGGTGTTGGCCGTGAGCGGGAATCGAACCCGGGTCGCCAGGTTCATAGCGCAGCGCGCTAACCGCTACACTACCGCTCCCCACACTTGTACACAAACGCACACGTGTACACACGCACCGTGTCTGGCCGAGAAGAAGCGGCTCATGAAGGCATCCCAGCCGTGGGGGGCTCCGTGCAAGTGCGCCGAGTGGGGGGCTCGCGGGCGAGGGTGCCGCCGGCACACGTGGGAGCTCGACTGCTGACGGAACGTGTACTTGTAGTACTGCCCTCCTGTAGATATAGAGTTCAAGTTCATTTATTAGGTATAGCCCTGTGAGCCATTTGGCTCTTGAATCGGGTGCAACCGCAACAAACAAAAAACAAAAACACGAACAAAAAACATCTTAAAGTGAATATGTGACTAAGTGCAAACAAAAAATCCAAGAAAAGACAGCCAAATATTGCAGAAAAAAACACCGTGTACACCAACGCTGTGTGCAAAAATCCCAGTGGGATGCAAGTCAAACAACAACCATAAGACAACTGAGATTAAAGCCATCAGTCTAACTCTGTACTACAACAAACAAACATGGCTAAACCAATACACTTTTCGAAATCAGAGAGAGATATACACAAAGAGAGGAACACCTACTTGCAGCACTGGCTTCCTGGAGAGGTAGATAGAGAGAGATAGACAAAGAGGAACACGTACTGGCACGGCTCAGCTTCCAGCTAGTGGAAAAAAAACTAAACCCAACCTGAACCATGCCAGGGCTGGCTCTGGTACGGCTCGGTTTGTAGCCAGTGGAAAAAAACAAAACCCAACCTGAGCCATGCCAGGGCTGGCCCTGGGATGGTGGCTAGGTGGGGGTGTGGGCTAGTGGGGTCTAGATGGGGTCTAGGGGGGTCTAGACGGGGCCTAGGCAGGGGGTCTAGGGGGGTCTAGGGGGGTCTGGGCAGGGGGTCTAGGGGGGGTCTAGGCAGGGGGTCTAGGTGGGTCTAGGGGGGTCGAGGCAGGGGGTCTAGGGGGGTCTAGACAGAGTCTAGATGGGGTCTAGGGGGGTCTAGAGGGGTCTGGCAGGGGGTCTAGGAGGGTCTAGGCAGGGGGTCTAGGGGGGTCTAGACGGGGTCTAGGCAGGGGGTCTAGGAGGGTCTAGGGGGGTCTAGGGGGGGTCTAGACGGAGTCTAGATGGGGTCTAGGGGGGTCTAGGGGGGTCTAGGCAGGGGGTCTAGGGGGGTCTAGGCAGGGGGTCTAGGGGGGGTCTAGACGGAGTCTAGATGGGGTCTAGGGGGGTCTAGGGGGTCTGGCAGGGGGTCTAGGGGGGTCTAGGCAGGTGGTCTAGGGGGGTCTAGACGGGGTCTAGGCAGGGGGTCTAGGGGGGATCTAGGGGGGTCTAGACGGGGTCTCGACGGGGTCTAGGGGGGTCTAGGCAGGGGGTCTAGGGGGGATCTAGGGGGGTCTAGACGGGGTCTCGACGGGGTCTAGGGGGGTCTAGGCAGGGGGTCTAGGGGGGATCTAGGGGGGTCTAGACGGGGTCTCGACGGGGTCTAGGGGGGTCTAGGCAGGGGGTCTAGGCCCTCGTGGGCTCACCCTTGAAGAAGTAGGCGTGCTCCTGAGCGTGCCGGGAGCGAGGGACGGCGAAGGCCGCGTCCGGAGCGGACGGGACCCGCGGGAATCCCCGAGAGATGCTCCGCGGGAAGCCGCGGTCGAGCACCCCGTCCGTGAAGCGCCAGTACTTGTCTCCCTGGAGCGAGCACACGGACACACAGACAGACACACAGAGACAAAGATACACACACACAGACAGACACACAGACAGACACAGAGGCAATGATAAGCACAGACAGACAGACAGACACACACAGAGGCAACGACACACACACACAGACAGACAGACATACAGACAGACACACAGACAGACACACAGACACACACACAGACAGACACACAGACACACAGACAGATACACAGACACACAGACAGACACACAGACACACACACAGACAGACACACAGACACACAGACAGACACACAGACAAAGATACACACACAGACAGACACACAAAGACACACACAGAGACAAAGACAGACGCACACAGACATTCACCAGACACAAAGGCACGCTGTCGCCTCGACAGACCTGGTTTTCACCTGAGGACGGCTGCTTGCGTTGTGGCCGAAACGTCGTGAGAATAATTTTATTGTGTTTTATTTTTATTATTTGATTACTTCCCTTCTACGTGACTTTACCGAAAGAACCAAGAAAATACATCACGTGGTTGAGCAATAGGGAGCCATCCCTTGACCGCACCCGGGGGGGGGAGGGTGGTTAGGGGGGGGGCATTGATCAGCCTCCGGACGCACGTAGGAAGCACGCAAGGATCACGTGGACCACCACCTTGAAGATGTAGGAGAGCGCCTGGCAGTTGATGCGCGTGAAGGCCGCATCCACGGGGGCCGGGACTCCCCACGCATCCTCGATGAGCCGGGGAGCGCCGGGGGCGCCTCCGGAGACGGGGAAGAGCTCCCAGACATACAGCCCTGGGGGGGGGGGGGCGGTGAGAATGGGGGGCTCTTTCGGAGATGGTAGGGGATAGGGCATAGACTCAGCACTGCTACCCATAGACTCAGCACTGCACCATAGACTCAGCACTGCACCATAGACTCAACACTGCACCATAGACTCAACACTGCACCATAGACTCAGCACTGCAACATAGACTCAACACTGCACCATAGACTCAGCACTGCACCATAGACTCAACACTACCCATAGACTCAACACTGCACCATAGACTCAACACTGCACCATATACTCAGCATTGCACCATAGACTCAGCACTGCACCATAGACACAACACTGTCCATAGACTCAACACTGCACCATAGACTCAGCACTGCACCATAGACTCAGCACTGCACCATAGACTCAACACTACCCATAGACTCAACACTGCACCATAGACTCAGCACTGCACCATATACTCAGCACTGCACCATAGACTCAGCACTGCACCATAGACACAACACTGTCCATAGACTCAACACTGCACCATAGACTCAGCACTGCACCATAGACTCAACATTGCACCATAGACTCAACACTGCACCATAGGCTCAACACTGCACCATATACTCAGCACTGCACCATAGACTCAGCACTGCACCATAGACTCAGCACTGCACCATAGACTCAGCACTGCACCATAGACTCAGCACTGCACCATAGACTCAACACTACCCATAGACTCAACACTGCACCATAGACTCAGCACTGCACCATATACTCAGCACTGCACCATAGACTCAGCACTGCACCATAGACTCAGCACTGCACCATAGACTCAGCACTGCACCATAGACTCAGCACTGCACCATAGACTCAGCACTGCACCATAGACTCAGCACTGCACCATAGACTCAGCACTGCACCATAGACTCAGCACTGCACCATAGACTCAACACTGCACCATAGACTCAGCACTGCACCATATACTCAGCACTGCACCATAGACTCACCACTGCACCATAGACACAACACTGTCCATAGACTCAACACTGCACCATAGACTCAGCACTGCACCATAGACTCAACATTGCACCATAGACTCAACACTGCCCATAGACTCAACACTGCACCATAGACTCAACACTGCACCATAGACTCAACACTGCTAAACATAGACTCAGCACTGCACCATAGACTCAACACTGCACCATAGACTCAGCACTGATGCCCATAAACTCAGCACTACCCATCGACTCAGCATTGCACCATAGACTCAACACTGAACCATAGACTCAACAGTGCACCATAGACTCAACACTGCACCATAGACTCAGCACTGCAACATAGACTCAACACTGCACCATAGACTCAGCACTGCACCATAGACTCAGCACTGCTACCCATAGACTCAGCACTGCACCATAGACTCAGCACTGCACCATAGACTCAACACTGCACCATAGACTCAACACTGCACCATAGACTCAGCACTGCAACATAGACTCAACACTGCACCATAGACTCAGCACTGCACCATAGACTCAACACTACCCATAGACTCAACACTGCACCATAGACTCAACACTGCACCATATACTCAGCACTGCACCATAGACTCAGCACTGCACCATAGACACAACACTGTCCATAGACTCAACACTGCACCATAGACTCAGCACTGCACCATAGACTCAGCACTGCACCATAGACTCAACACTACCCATAGACTCAACACTGCACCATAGACTCAGCACTGCACCATATACTCAGCACTGCACCATAGACTCAGCACTGCACCATAGACACAACACTGTCCATAGACTCAACACTGCACCATAGACTCAGCACTGCACCATAGACTCAACATTGCACCATAGACTCAACACTGCACCATAGGCTCAACACTGCACCATATACTCAGCACTGCACCATAGACTCAGCACTGCACCATAGACTCAGCACTGCACCATAGACTCAGCACTGCACCATAGACTCAGCACTGCACCATAGACTCAACACTACCCATAGACTCAACACTGCACCATAGACTCAGCACTGCACCATATACTCAGCACTGCACCATAGACTCAGCACTGCACCATAGACACAACACTGTCCATAGACTCAACACTGCACCATAGACTCAGCACTGCACCATAGACTCAACATTGCACCATAGACTCAACACTGCCCATAGACTCAACACTGCACCATAGACTCAACACTGCACCATAGACTCAACACTGCTAACCATAGACTCAGCACTGCACCATAGACTCAACACTGCACCATAGACTCAGCACTGATGCCCATAAACTCAGCACTACCCATCGACTCAGCATTGCACCATAGACTCAACACTGAACCATAGTCTCAACAGTGCACCATAGACTCAACACTGCACCATAGACTCAACAGTGCACCATAGACTCAACACTGCACCATAGACTCAACACTGCACCATAGACTCAGCACTGCACCATAGACTCAACACTGCTAACCATAGACTCAGCACTGCACCAAAGACTCAGCACTGCTACCCATAGACTCAACACTGCACCATAGACTCAGCACTGCACCATAGTCTCAGCACTGCACCATAGACTCAGCACTGCACCATAGACTCAGCACTGCACCATAGACTCAGCACTGCTAACCATAGACTCAGCACTGCACCACAGACTCAGCACTGCTACCCATAGACTCAACACTGCACCATAGACTCAACACTGCACCATAGTCTCAGCACTGCACCATAGACTCAGCACTGCTAACCATAGACTCAGCACTGCACCATAGACTCAGCACTGCACCATAGACTCAACACTGCTAACCATAGACTCAGCACTGCACCATAGACTCAGCACTGCTAACCGTAGACTCAATACTGCACCATAGACTCAGCACTGCACCATAAACTCAGCACTGCACCAAAGACTCAGCACTGCTACCCATAGACTCAACACTGCACCATAGACTCAGCACTGCACCATAGTCTCAGCACTGCACCATAGACTCAGCACTGCACCACAGACTCAGCACTGCTACCCATAGACTCAACACTGCACCATCGACTCAACACTGCACCATAGACTCAACACTGCACCATAGACTCAGCACTGCACCATAGACTCAGCACTGCACCATAGACACAACACTGTCCATAGACTCAACACTGCACCATAGACTCAGCACTGCACCATAGACTCAACATTGCACCATAGACTCAACACTGCCCATAGACTCAACACTGCACCATAGACTCAACACTGCACCATAGACTCAACACTGCACCATAGACTCAACACTGCACCATAGACTCAACACTGCTAACCATAGACTCAGCACTGCACCATAGACTCAACACTGCACCATAGACTCAGCACTGATGCCCATAAACTCAGCACTACCCATCGACTCAGCATTGCACCATAGACTCAACACTGAACCATAGACTCAACAGTGCACCATAGACTCAACACTGCACCATAGACTCAACAGTGCACCATAGACTCAACACTGCACCATAGACTCAACACTGCACCATAGACTCAGCACTGCTACCCATAGACTCAACACTGCACCATAGACTCAGCACTGCACCATAGTCTTAGCACTGCACCATAGACTCAGCACTGCTAACCATAGACTCAGCACTGCACCACAGACTCAGCACTGCTACCCATAGACTCAACACTGCACCATAGACTCAACACTGCACCATAGTCTCAGCACTGCACCATAGACTCAG
Source organism: Lethenteron reissneri (assembly GCF_015708825.2). NCBI lineage: Eukaryota > Metazoa > Chordata > Hyperoartia > Petromyzontiformes > Petromyzontidae > Lethenteron > Lethenteron reissneri. The sequence continues at coordinate 113,072 of NW_026891069.1, forward strand.
CACTGCTAACCATAGACTCAGCACTGCACCATAGACTCAGCACTGCACCATAGACTCAACACTGCTAACCATAGACTCAGCACTGCACCATAGACTCAGCACTGCTAACCATAGACTCAACACTGCTAACCATAGACTCAGCACTGCACCATAGACTCAGCACTGCTAACCGTAGACTCAATACTGCACCATAGACTCAGCACTGCACCATAAACTCAGCACTGCACCAAAGACTCAGCATTGCTACCCATAGACTCAACACTGCACCATAGACTCAGCACTGCACCATAGTCTCAGCACTGCACCATAGACTCAGCACTGCACCACAGACTCAGCACTGCTACCCATAGACTCAACACTGCACCATAGACTCAACACTGCACCATAGTCTCAGCACTGCACCATAGACTCAGCACTGCACCATCGACTCAACACTGCACCATAGACTCAACACTGCACCATAGACTCAGCACTGCACCATAGACTCAGCACTGCACCATAGACTCAACACTACACCATAGTCTGAACACTGCCCATAGACTCAACACTGCACCATAGACTCAACACTGCACCATAGACTCAACACTGCACCATAGACTCAACACTGCACCATAGACTCAACACTGCACCATAGACTCAACACTGCACCATAGACTCAACACTGCACCATAGACTCAACACTGCACCATAGACTCAACACTGCCCCATAGACTCAACACTACACCATAGACTCAACACTGCACCATAGACTCAGCACTGCACCATAGACTCAGCACTGCACCATAGACTCAACACTGCTAACCATAGACTCAACACCGGGCGAGGTGGTCAAAATCTCCTAGCCCACCAGGCGAGATGGTCAACGTCTCCTAGCCCACCAGGCGAGGTAGTCAACATCTCTTAGCCCACCAGGCGAGGTAGTCAACATCTCTTAGTCCACCAGTCGAGATGGTCAACGTCTCCTAGCCCACCAAGCGAGGTAGTCAACATCTCCTAGCCCACCAGGCGAGATAGTCACGTCTCCTAGTCAACATCTCCTAGCCCACCGGGCGAGGTAGTCAACGTCTCCAGTCAAAGTCTCCTAGCCCACCGGGCGAGGTAGTCAACGTCTCCAGTCAAAGTCTCCTAGCCCACCGGGCGAGATAGTCAACATCTCCTAGTCAACATCTCCTAGCCCACGAAGCGAGGTAGTCAACATCTCCTAGTCCACCAGGCGAGGTGGTCAACGTCTCCTAGTCCACCAAGCGAGGTAGTCAACGTCTCCTAGTCCACCAAGCGAGGTAGTCAACATCTCCTAGCCCACCAGGCGAGATAGTCAACGTCTCCTAGTCCACCAAGCGAGGTAGTCAACGTCTCCTCGTCCACCAGGCGAGGTAGTCAACGTCTCCTAGTCCACCAAGCGAGGTAGTCAACATCTCCTAGTCCACCAGGCGAGGTAGTCAACGTCTCCTAGCCCACCGGGCGAGGTAGTCAACGTCTCCTCGTCCACCAGGCGAGGTAGTCAACGTCTCCTAGTCCACCAGGCGAGGTAGTCAACGTCTCCTAGCCCACCAGGCGAGGTAGTCAACGTCTCCTAGCCCACCAGGCGAGGTAGTCAACGTCTCCTAGCCCACCAGACGAGGTAGTCAACGTCTCCTAGCCCACCAGGCGAGGTAGTCAACGTCTCCTAGTCCACCAAGCGAGGTAGTCAACGTCTCCTAGTCCACCAAGCGAGGTAGTCAACATCTCCTAGCCCACCAGGCGAGATAGTCAACATCTCCTAGTCCACCAAGCGAGGTAGTCAACGTCTCCTCGTCCACCAGGCGAGATAGTCAACGTCTCCTAGTCCACCAAGCGAGGTAGTCAACGTCTCCTCGTCCACCAGGTGAGGTAGTCAACGTCTCCTAGTCCACCAGGCGAGGTAGTCAACGTCTCCTAGCCCACCGGGCGAGGTAGTCAACGTCTCCTAGTCCACCAAGCGAGGTAGTCAACGTCTCCTAGCCCACCGGGCGAGGTGGTCAACGTCTCCTAGTCCACCGGGCGAGGTGGTCAACGTCTCCTAGTCCACCAGGCGAGGTGGTCAACGTCTCCTAGTCCACCAAGCGAGGTAGTCAACGTCTCCTAGTCCACCAAGCGAGGTAGTCAACATCTCCTAGCCCACCAGGCGAGATAGTCAACGTCTCCTAGTCCACCAAGCGAGGTAGTCAACGTCTCCTCGTCCACCAGGCGAGGTAGTCAACATCTCCTAGCCCACCAGGCGAGGTAGTCAACGTCTCCTAGCCCACCAGGCGAGGTAGTCAACATCTCCTAGCCCACCAAGCGAGGTAGTCAACATCCCCTAGTCCACCAGGTGAGATAGTCAACGTCTCCTAGTCAACGTCTCCTAGTCCACCAGGCGAGATGGTCAACATCCCCTAGTCCACCAGGCGAGATGGTCAACGTCTCCTAGCCAACATCTCCTAGCCCACCAGGCGCGATGGTCAAAGTCTCCTAGCCCACCAGGCGAGGTAGGCAACGTCTGCTGGGCCCGCCGTACCGCGGAAGGCGAGCACGGTCCCGTTGGGGGTCGTCATGAAGGCGTCGAAGGCCTCTCCGCTGCACAGTTCGGCCTTGGGAGGCGAGCCGCGGGCCATGACCGTGGACCCCGTGGCCTCCCCAGGGGTTGCGGCGGCAGGCCCTGGGCCTTCCCCGTGGGGCCGCTGGGGCCCCGGTTGGGGTCCCAGGGGAGTCGAGGCCCCGTGGGGACGCTGGGAGCCGGGCCTCTGATCGATGGACTCTGAGGACGGGGGTCTCTGTGGAGGTCGAGGTTGCTGCGGTGGTTGCGGTGGTTGCGGTGGTTGCGGTCGTGGTCGTTGGTGTGGCGTTGGTGGTTCTGGTTGATGCGGTGGCGGTCTCGCAGGAACCTAGGGAGAGAGGAAGACGATTACGGTGATGGTGGTGATGGTGGTGATGATGATTGTGATGATGTTGATGGGCTAGTGTTGATGATCGTGATCACGATCATGATGGTGGTGATGATAATCGTGATGATGATGATGATGATGACGGTGACGATGATGATTGTGACGATGACAACGATGATGATGATCGTCACGACGACGATGATGACGACAATGATCGTCACGATGATTACGACGACGATGATGACGATCGTGATGACGACGACGATAACGATCATCACAACGACAATGACAACGATGATGACAACGATCATCTCGATGATTACGATGATTACGACGATGACGATGATGACGACAATGATTGTGACGATGATTACGACGACGATGATGACGTTCGTGATAACGACGACGATAACGATCGTCACAACGACGACGACGACGATGACGATGATGACGACGATCGTCGCGATGATTACGACGATTACGATGATGACGATTGTGACGACGACGACGATGATGATGATCATCACGACGACGACGACGATGATGACGACAATGATCGTCACAATGATTACGACGACGATGACGTTCATGATGACGACGACGATAACAATCGTCACAACGACGACGACGACAATGACGATGATGACGACGATCGTCGCGATGATTACGACGATTACGACGATGACGATTGTGACGACGACGACGATGATGATGATGATCGTCACGACGATTACGACGATGATGACGTCCATGACAATGATGACGATGATGACGATCGTGATGACGACGACGATAACGATCGTCACAACGATGACGACAATGACGACGATGATGACAACGATCATCTCGATGATTACGACGATTACGATGATGGCGATTGTGACGACGACGACGATAACGATCGTCACAACGACGACGACAACGACGACGATGATGACAACGATCATCTCGATGATTACGACGATTACGATGATGGCGATTGTGACGACGACGACGATGATGATGATGATGATCGTCACGACGATTACTGTGATGATGACGACGATCATCTCGATGATGACGATGATGACGACCACGAGGACGACATCCTCCGTCATCTTTACCCTGGGCGGATAGAGGCCCTCCTCAGCGGTGCCTCCTCCCAGCACCTCCTCAAAATCGTCTCCCCTCCCACCACCACCACCAGCACCACCACCACCACCAGCACCACCAGCACCACCACCAGCACCAGCCTCCCCCTCCACGCCACCCTCCTCGTGGCTGATGTCAGCCTCAGGGTGGATGATGACGCTGGTGAGGTCCTCCTCTTCCTCCTCCACCGAGGGGTCAAAGTCATCAGGGAGGTCGCCACGAGTTACTAGGGGGGGGGGGAGGGGGGGTGTGAGAGTGGTGAGGGTTAGGGTGAGGGGTGAGGGTTAGGGGTGAGTGTTAGGGGTGAGTGTTATGGGGGGGGTGTGAGAGTGGTGAGGGTTAGGGGTGAGGGGTGAGGGTTAGGGGTGAGTGTTAGGGGTGAGTGTTATGGGGGGGGTGTGAGAGTGGTGAGGGTTAGGGGTGAGGGGTGATGGTTAGGGGTGAGTGTTAGGGGTGAGTGTTATGGGGGGGGTGTGAGAGTGGTGAGGGTTAGGGGTGAGGGGTGATGGTTAGGGGTGAGTGTTAGGGGTGAGTGTTATGGGGGGGGTGTGAGAGTGGTGAGTGTTAGGGGTGAGGGGTGAGGGTTAGGGGTGAGGGTTAGGGGTGAGCGTTAGGGGTGAGGGTTAGGGGTGGGGGTTATGGGTGAGTGTTAGGGGTGAGTGTTAGGGGTGAGTGTTAGGGGTGAGGGTTAGGGGTGAGTGTTAGGGGTGAGGGTTATGGGTGAGGGTTATGGGTGAGTATTAGGGGTGAGTGTTAGGGGTGAGGGTTAGGGGTGAGGGTTAGGGGTGAGGGTTAGGGGTGAGTGTTAGGGGTGAGGGTTATGGGTGAGGGTTATGGGTGAGTATTAGGGGTGAGTGTTAGGGGTGAGTGTTAGGGGTGAGGGTTAGGGGTGAGTGTTAGGGGTGAGGGTTATGGGTGAGGGTTATGGGTGAGTATTAGGGGTGAGTGTTAGGGGTAGGGTGAGGGTTAGGGGTGAGTGTTAGGGGTGAGTGTTAGGGGTGAGGGTTATGGGTGAGTGTTAGGGGTGAGTATTAGGGGTGAGTGTTAGGGGTGAGGGTTATGGGTGAGGGTTAGGGGTGAGTGTTAGGGGTGAGGGTTAGGGGTGAGGGTTAGGGGTGAGTGTTAGGGGTGAGGGTTATGGGTGAGTATTAGGGGTGAGTGTTAGGGGTGAGGGTTATGGGCGAGGGTTAGGGGTGAGGGTTAGGGGTGAGTGTTAGGGGTGAGTGTTAGGGGTGAGGGTTAGGGGTGAGGGTTAGGGGTGAGTGTTAGGGGTGAGTGTTAGGGGTGAGTGTTGGGGGTGGGTGGGTTGTGAGAGGGGTGAGTGTTAGTGATGATTATCCGAACCGGTCCTGGGCCTCCCCTAGGTCGACTCAGCCTCAAATGAGCTACCTGGTGTAGGGGTGCGTAGTAAAACATCGCCACTGGGGAGACAAAGGCGGCCGGGCGTGGTGACGCTGGCCATCTCACACCCCCCTCGTGTGCCACAGGTGCTGCTGCTCGCTAGCAGCACTTGCCCCTGCGGCCTTGTAGCAGGCTACACGGGGGAGCTTTGTCTTTGTCGCGTACTTGTGATACAGAGGTCGTCGTAGTCCGAGCAGCAGTCCCGGCGTCCTTTGCAGTAGGGATCACAGGCGCACTCCGATTGGCTGAGGCCGGAGAACAGCGCCTCATCGCAGCGCTCCTCGCACGAGCCTGAAGTCACCACCGCTCACCAGTTACTCACCAGTTACTCACCCACTCACTCAGACACTCACTCAGACAGACACTCACCCACTCAATCAGATACTCACCACTCACACAGACACTCACCCACTCACTCAGACACTCACACACAGAGACACTCACTCACACAGACACTCACTCACACACTCACACAGACACTCACACACACAGACACACACACTCACACAGACACTCACTCACACACTCACACAGACACTCACTCACACACTAACCCACTCACACAGACACTCACTCACTCACACACACAGACACTCACTCACACACTCACTCACACAGACACTCATACACACACAGATACTCACACACACACACAGATACTCACACAAACACACACACAGACACTCACTCACACAGACACTCACTCACTCACACAGACACTCACCCACTCACACACACAGACACTCACACAGACACTCACACACTCACACACACAGATACTCACACAAACACACACACAGACACTCACTCACACACACAGACACCCACTCGCCCACCAACTCACTCACACACAAAGACACACACTCTCACTCACACAGACACCCACACACACACACACCCACCCACTCACACACACAGACACCCACTCGCCCACCAACTCACTCACACACAAAGACACACACTCTCACTCACACAGACACCCACACTCACACACAGACACTCACACACACCACAGACACTCACACACACACAGACACCCACTCACACACACAGACACTCACCCACCCGTGTTCACTGACCTGTGCGTGAGGCTTGTGCACATCCCAGGTCGCACAACGCCATCACCGCCATCACCCACATCACCCACTTCACCCCCATCGCCTTCAGCTGCTTCACTGCACGTCCTGTCCGTCCCAGCCTCTACCCGACACATAACAACACAACATTCATGTCGTCATTACACCTCCACCACCACCTCCACATCCACCACCACCTTCACATCCACCACCACCTCCACCACCATCACCTCCACCACCACCTGCACCACCACCTCCACCACCACCTCCACCACCACCACAACCTCCACCACCACCACAACCTCCACCACCTCCACCACCACCACAACCTCCACCACCAGCGCCACCACCATCACCTCCACCACCCCCACCACCACCACCACCTGCACCACCACCACCTCCACCTCCACCACCACCTCCACCTCCTCCACCTCTACCACCTCCACTACCACCACCTCCACCACCTCCACCTCCTCCACCTCTACCACCACCTCCACCACCACGTCCTTCACCACCACCTCCACCACCACCTCCACCACCACTACCTCCACAACCACCACCTCCACTACCACCTCAACCACCACCTACACCACCTCCTCCTCCACCTCCACCACCTCCACCACCACCTAGTCACACACACCTGTACACACACAAACAGACACCCAGATACCTAGTCACACACACACACACCTCGTCACACGCGCGTTCACCTCGTCTCGGAACCCGCGACCTCCTCGTGTTTCCTCTCTCACCGACTGACTTCGCACTCCGTTCCTGTTGAGCTGCACAGATTTCCTCCCCCCCACACCCCCCCACCACACCCCCCCACTTGATAGGCGCTGTTTGCCTGACCGGGTGAATGATTCACCACTGATGGTGATCGTGGTGGAGGTGGAGTCCTCTTTCTGTCTGTGTCTGTCTGTGTCTGTCTATGTCTGTGTCTGTCTGTCTCTGTCTGTCTGTGTCTGTGTCTGTCTGTCTCTGTCTGTGTCTGTCTGTCTCTGTCTGTCTCTGTCTGTCTGTGTCTCTCTGTGTCTGTGTCTGTCTGTCTCTGTCTGTCTGTCTGTCTGTGTCTGTCTGTCTGTGTCTGTCTGTGTCTATCTGTGTCTCTGGTATCGGACGGGCAACGCTGTCGTGGTCAGTGCTGTGGGGGGAGGGCCAATTCCAATTGGCCTTTCTCCTCATGGCGCTTGTGACCACCACAGTGGCTAAACGGGGGCTCTGGACGGGTGCGAAGGGCTGGTAACCGTCCCACCTTCAATTAACTTACCGTTAAACCACGACTACAACATTTAATAAATTAGCTTGTGCCGGAGGCCCCGGTGTCTATGACGTCTCCTGGCCAAACCCCATTTGGCGGAGCCAGGAGACTGAATCTTTACCCTCGGTGTTCCTCCGGAAACAAAAAAAGCCACTACGTGTGGCCACGTGGAATGTTCGAATGCTCACTGCAGAGGAGAGGCTGCCACTCCTCTGTCGGGAGCTGGACCAGTACCGCCTGGATCTCTGTGGTATTCAGGAGGTCCGGTGGACCGGCTCTGGCTCCTGCCACCATGAGGGGTGGACAGTCCTCTACTCGGAGCAGGAGACTGCCAAACAACAGGGAGTGGCTCTTCTTCTGAACTAAAGAATGAAGGGGGCGTGGGAGCGTGGCGGTGAGGTGTGGGAAGCTGTAAGCCCCAGGCTATTTTGGCCTCGCCTTCTTATCAACCAGAAACGAGGAGTGGTGATCGTAGTTACTTATGCCCCCACTGAAGACGAACATCCGTGGAGGGAAAAAGGCAAGGCCAATGAGTCAGATGCCTTCTATGACCTCCTGTCACAGGAGCTAGCTAAAGTGGCCCCTCGGGATAGAGTCATCTTGTTGGGTGACTTCAATGTCCGAGTTGGTCATGATGCTGGCACCTGGTCTGGAGTGATTAGAAGGCATGGGCCAGATCAGCTCAATAACAACGGCAGGAGGCTGCTAGATTTTTGTGCAGCCCATGGGCTTGTAATTACCAACACGCTGTTCCAGCATCGGCGCATCCACACAACATCATGGATGCATGCCGGTCCAAGAAAGAACATCTGCTGGACTACATAGTGACGGAACAGCGGATGCAGGCCCATGTCGTTGACACCAGGACCTACCGTGGAGCTGATCTGCCCACTGACCTATCGACTATGTCATCTGTAAGATGCGCCTGCCATTCTTCCACTCCGGTGGTGGGTGTACACCCAGGACCCCATTCAAACCTTTAGTGGCCTGGTCTCAGTTAGCTGATGAAAGTTGCAAGCGAGAATTTCATCATCGCTTGCGGCTGGGGTTGGCATCGTCCCCCACTCCTCCTAATGTCGAGGGGAAATGGGCGAGGTTTAGGACTGTGGCTCATGCAGCTGCTTTGGGTACGCGGTCCAGACCTCCCCAGAGACCCTGGCTGACAGAGGAGGTGTTCAAGCTGGCTGAGAAAAAGCGACAGGCCTACTCTCATTGGCTACAGCATCCCACGTCAGAGAATGAGGAGGCTTACCGCAGCCTTTGCTCGGAGGTTCGGAGAGCCGTGAGGCGCTGCAAGGATGGGTGGTGGTCGCGGGTTGCTAAGGAGATGGAGTCTGCCTCAATGGCCCGTGATCACAAATCGCTCTTTAATTCCATCACAAAAAGTAACCACAACTATTTCCATCATTAGGGGAAGGAACGGTGATCCAATCTCCGACCCCCAGGAACAGGTTTGCAGATTTGCTGAGCATTTCTTTGAGGTCCTGGGGGAGGGGACATCCCTCAGCCTGGATAACAACGTGGGACAAAGTGAGGATGACCCTGCCGAGGCTGCGGTGCCTCAAATATTGGAAAAAGTCACCCCCTGTGTGTGACTGGCTGAGGTGCCATCTGTTGAGGAAGTACTGAGGGCGATCCGGAGTCTGAGACCAGGGAAGGCACCGGGCAGAGATGATCTCCCAAGCGAAATGCTGAGGGAGGGTGGCGTTTGTGCACAGACTGCCTTACATGACATCATAACAACAGTCAGGACCACTGTACGGGTTCCTCAGGACTGGAAGGATGCCCTGGTGGTCCTCCTCTTTAAGAAGGGGGACCGCACAGACTGTAACAACTACAGGGGCATCTCACTCCTCAGTGTGCCGGGAAAGGTCCTGGCAAGGATTAATCAACATCGCCTTGCTAGGCACGCTGAGGAGAGGCTTGCGGAACCCCAATGCGGTTTCAGGAAAGGGCGGTCCTGCACGGATGCCATAGTTTCTGTTTATCTGCTACATCAGAGGTGTAGGGAATTCCAACAAGACCTACATCTCTGCTTTATTGACCTGGTCAAGGCCTATGATACCATCAGTAGGCCTGGCCTCTGGGTTGTTCTTCGTGCTTTCGGAGTCCCTGACCTTCTGCACACGATCATTAAGGACCTTCATGATGGTGAGCGGGCCCGGGTAAAACTACGTGGCCGGGAGTCAGAGCCATTCCTTTTACACCTTGGAGTGCGACAGGGATGTCCTCTGGCTCCCACATTATTTAACATCTATTTTGACCACGTAGTTCGTGAAGCCTTCAATCGCTGTACCGGGGGAATTTCCATTTGGTACAGATACAATGGGAGGCTGATCGATGCCCGGGTGCGCTCAAGGTATGGCTCCCTATTGTTCAACCACGTTATGTATGCCGATGATTTGGTAATAGCTGCTCATTCAGAAGAGGAGTTGGAGACGCTGCTGCTGAGACTGAAGCGTGCCACTAAGAGGTGGGGCCTTACCATCAGCCTGCCTGGGTATTTTGTACCATCGGACACTCCACCCTCACAACTCCCAATCGGTGATGGGGCAGTTGTAGAAAGAGTGGAGAGTTTCCCAAACCTGGGCAGTGTGCTTATGACCGGCTCCAGTTTAACAGCAGAGGTCTCACTCCGAATCAGCCGAGCGGCAATATATTTTCATCGGTTGCGTAACGCTGTGTGGAAGCTACCTGGTCTGTCGCTCCGCACGAAGCTTCAGGTCTTCTCGGCCACGGTCATTCCCTCCTTTCTCTACGCTTGCGAAACGTGGACCCCCCTAATGGAACATCTTCGCCGGTTAGAAACATTTAGGCTGGCCTGCCTACGATCCATCCTGGGTTTGACCAGGCTGGATTGTGTGAGGAGCTCACAAATCCTTGAAAGATCTGGACAAGGTCCCATCTGTGAGCTCCTCCGGCAGGCAAGGCCTAAACAGCTTTTGTTCGGCCGGATCGAGGGGGCTAAACGGAACGCGGCACGTGGCTAGAGAAGAGATGGAGTGATGTGGTACAGGAGGGCGTGGAGCTGAGTGGACTTGCCGATGACTGGTACCAGCGGTGTCAAGATCGGCCTCTGTGGTGGAGGCTCGTGAAGGACGCTACTGGGCAGTTGGAGGCAGTCGCCCTCCAACAACAACAAAAGGCGGAGGAGCGACGCTCACAACAACGAGCGGAGCGCCGAGTGGCTTAAGAACAGCAAGTTGGCACAGTAGGGGGCACAGGTGGTGCATCAGCCAGTCATCTCGGTCATCTCGGTCAGTCGACCCGTGGCACCTGGGTCTGCCCCGTGACCTCATGCCAGCGGGCGTTCGACACTTCACGTGGCCTCAAGGTGCACATGTCCTGGCACAAGCGTCGTGGTGACGTCACTGCCACTTAGGGGCGAATGGTGGTTGTTGTTGTTGTGTGAGTGTGTGAGTGAGTGTGTGTGTGTGAGTGTGTGAGTGTGTGTGTGAGTGTGTGAGTGAGTGTGTGTGTGAGTGTGTGAGTGAGTGTGTGAGTGTGTGTGAGTGTGTGTATGAGTGTGAGTCCGTGTGTGAGTGTGTGTGTGAGTGAGTGTGTGAGTGTGTGAGTGAGTGTGTGAGTGAGTGTGTGAGTGTGTGAGTGAGTGTGTGAGTGTGTGAGTGAGTGTGTGAGTGTGTCTGTGAGTGTGTGTGTGAGTGAGTGTGTGTGTGAGTGAGTGTGTGAATGAGTGTGTGAGTGAGTGTGTGAGTGTGTGAGTGAGTGTGTGAGTGTGTGAGTGAGTGTGTGAGTGTGTGTGTGAGTGTGTGTGAGTGTGTGTGAGTGTGTGTGTGAATGTGAGTGAGTGGGTAGGTGAGTGGGTGGGTGTGTGTGTGAGTGTGTGAGTGAGTGAGTGTGTGAGTGTGTGAGTGTGTGTGTGTTCACTGTCTGTGTTGACTGCAGCATTCCGTGAGTTCACGAGGTTATCACTGCAGCGGACATCAAAGCCGTGGGTGGTGGTGGTTGTGGTGGTGGTGGAGGTTGTTGTGGAGGTTGTGGTGGTGGTTGTGGTGGTGGTTGTGGTGCTGGTTGTGGTGGAGGTTGTGGTGATGGTTGTGGTGGTAGCTGTGGTGGTAGCTGTGTTTGTTGTGGTGGTGGATGTGCTGGTTGTAGTAGAGGTTGTGGTGGTGATGGTGGTGGTGGTGATGGTCGTGGTTGTGATGGTTGTGGTGGAGGTTGTGGTGGTTGTGGTGGAGGTTGTGGTGGTTGTGGTGGTGATTATAGTGTGAGGTTGTGGTGGTCGTTGTGGTGGTGGTGGTTGTGGTAGTGGTGGTTAAATGAGTGACACCAAGCTAAAGAGACCCCACATCCGTAAAAACGGATTTATTCACAGTAATTGCTAAGAATTAACAAATCAATATATATCAACGATTTAACACGTAGGCTTTCGCGACCAATGTTATTCATAATCAACGATTTTTGGGTTTAGATCGCGTTTATTTATAAATGTGTCGTAACCCTCCACCACCCGACACGGCCAATCAGTAAAAATGTGTCACGTTGACAAAGACAAATAGTTCACTGCTTTAGCCCACCGGTGTGTTGAAGCAACAACATTTACAATTTGAGTACGACGTTTCGCTGGTAATTGCAATCAGCATCATCGGGCAATTCGCCAGAATCGGGCAATTCGCCATTTTGGCGAATTGCCCGATGATGCTGATTGCAATTACCAGCGAAACGTCGTACTCAAATTGTAAATGTTGTTGCTTCAACACACCGGTGGGCTAAAGCAGTGAACTATTTGTCTTTGTCAACGTGACACTTTTTTTACTGATTGGCCGTGTCGGGTGGTGGAGGGTTACGACACATTTATAAATAAACGCGATCTAAACCCAAAAATCGTTGATTATGAATATATCAACGAGGTTGTGAAAATGGTAAAGAATCATCATTGTTAACTTGACCACCATCATCATGATTAGCATCATCACCATCATCATCAGCAGCAGCATCACCATCATCATCACCACCATCATCACCAACATCAACACCACCATCATCATCATCACCAACATCACCAACACCACCATCACCACCATCATCACCAACATCAACACCACCATCACCACCATCACCACCATCATCCCCACCATCACCACCACCATCACCACTATCAACACCACCATCATCACCGCTCACGGCCAACATCATTGACGATTACTGAACCGGTCCCGGGCCTCCCCTAGGTCGACTCAGCCTCAAATGAGTACCTGGTTCGGTGTGTAAACATCGCCGCTGGGGAGACAAAGGCGGTCGGGCGTGGTGCTGGCCACACACCCCCTCGTGTACCGTTGCGGCCTTCATAGGTGCTCGCTAACAGCACTTGCCCCTACAGGCTATATGGGGGATCTTTGTGTGTGTGTGTGTTGAACTTTTTTCGCACCTTGACGTAGACTTAATCGGAGGTGCAGGGAGGGAGGGGAGGGAGGGAAAGGACGACAGACTGGAACCGCTTGCCGCTGTGTTCGTTTAACACGTTCCTTCGGAGTGGGCAGGTAGGAACTTGGTTGGACAGCGCATTTGTGCACGACAGACAGACAACTCATACCTGGTGGGTGGCAGTGTGGAACCTGCTGTTGTTGCTACTACCTGTGTACAAGATCACGTGACTTTAGGTAGCTAGGCAGACAGCCAGGCAGCCAGCCCCCTTCACTATCGGCCCCTCCCCCTTGATTAGGCCCCTCCCATTACCCCCCTCCCTTAGGCCCCTCCCCTGACCAACCCCCCATATCCTTAGGCCCCTCCCCTGACCCCCCTCCCTTAGGCCCCTCCCCTGACCCCCCTCCCTTAGGCCCCTCCCATTACCCCCCTCCCTTAGGCCCCTCCCCTGACCAAACCCCCATATCCTTAGGCCCCTCCCCTGACCCCCCTCCCTTAGGCCCCTCCCCTGACCCCCCCCCCCCTCCCTTAGGCACCTCCCCTCTCCGTACCCGGCAGTTGGTCTCCACCAATCAAAGAGCTGTGTGCATTGTATATTTATTTATGCACGACAGACAGACAGTCAGACAGACAGACAATAAATCCCTGGTGGGCAGTTGTGGGACATTGTTCCTACCTGTTAAAAGCAGGCATGTGCAATGTCTGGCCCGCGGACCAATCACGGGCCCGCGGGCAGATTTCATACGGCCCTGCAGCTTCGGTCTTATAATGTGTTATTTATGGCTCGCCAGCTCTGTCAGAATAAATACATCATAAAACTCATGGAAATTTAAGGTGTTCTATACAGTTTGTTCAATGTTATCTGACTGAATGAAAGGCAGAATTGCGTTTCTAGAGTTGTTCCCGTCTGCCTGAGTGGCTTATATTTGGTTACATTGTCATTTTTCACTATATGCGTGGCGGCTAGAGTTCTCTCGTCCTCTGGCTTGAGATGGCTGCCACCTATGGGTCAGATGATTGTCTGGCAGCATTAAGCAATTGGTAATTAAATATTTTTAAAAAATTCCCTAAACAGAGTAAAATTTTGGAATTTTTTTCACGAAAATTAATTGTCACGCACAACGAGTCTGTTTGCAAAATGTCAGCTCGATTGGATCACGGGAAGTGGGTTAAAAAACGACCGAAAGATTTGCACGGTCGTAAGCAAGCAAGCAAGCATGCAAACACGCAAGCAAGCAAGCAAGCGGACTTAATATAAAGGATTTAATAAAGGTAATTGTGACAACGAAAATTGTTTTAGAACAGTGTGTGTATTGCCACGTAACTTTTGTGGTTAAAACAATGTCAAAAGGAACTATTGGCCCCCCGGGCATCTTCACTTTATCAAATGTGGCCCTCTTTGCAAAAAGTTTGGACACCCCTGGTTTAAAGGAATCGGTTTGTCGGTGCAGGTGACGATTTTGGAAGGTGCACAGCTCCCGGCGGCTTGCTCAGATGGGAGGAACGTTCGAGACGTCGCGTCTTCGGCGCCGTACGTAGCAGAGGTCGCAACCGGGTACCCGATACCCGTTTGCGACCCTGGTGCGGCCGGGTACGGGTAGGCCGTGAGTCACTGGTGAGTCACCGTTTGTCACTCATTTCCCAACGTCTTGTCTCTTCTCACAATTCAAGTTCCTAGAATCAACCCACCCGCGCCTGCAACATGGCTTCATCCCAGACGTCGCAATCGGGTACCCGATACCCATACCCTACCCGTACCCGGCCGGGTACGGGTAGGGTACGGGTAGGGTACGGCCGGGTAACGGGTACGGGTACCCGTTTGCGACCCTGGTGCGGCCGGGTACGGGTAAGGAATCAAAACCCGTTTGCGACCTCTGGTACGTAGCCAACCGCACTAATCGGTAGGTGCACGGGGGCAGGAAATACAACGAAACGCGACAAGGAGCAGTTCTGTGAAGCAATGAGTTTGTCAAATCTAGATGGTGGCTCCCTGATATCGGAAGAGAGAGCGTTCCAGACGGCCGCGTCTGAAAGGGCCGCAGCGATGAAACGGTGACCACCGTCTTTGTTCGATGGCCATCCAAAAGCCGCCGCCGCTGCTGCTGCTACAAGGATGACCGGGGGAGTTCGCGTGATGATGTTTCATGCTCCTTGACCGAGATCGGCGAGGGAATTGCCGTTCATTTGTGGCAAGGCGCTTTGTGTGTGTGATGGGTGTAATAGGTAACGTATCCTGATTCATGATGATTTCAATGAAGACGTTTTTAGCAGTCGCGCTAAACCTTTTAAAGGCAATATAGACAACATTACCACCTGTGTGTGTTTGTGTGTGTACCTGTGTGCTGTGCACGTGTGTATAACTGTACGTGTGTGTGTGTAGGGAGTGGTAGTGGCCTCAAGGTGCACATGGCCTGGCACAAGCGTCGTGGTGACGTCACCGCCACTTAGTGGCGAATGGCGGTTGTTGTTGTGTGTGTCTATCTGTGTGTGTGTCTATCTGTGTGTTGTGGGGAGCGGTGGGTGTAGTGGTTAGCGCTACGCTGCACTACGAACTTGGCGACCCGGGTTCGATTCCCGTCACGGCAAACACCAGTGACGATTATCTGAACCGGTCCTGGGCCTCCCCTAGGTCGACTCAGCCTCAAATGAGTACCTGGTGCGGTGTGTAAACATCGCCACTGGGGAGACAAAGGCGGCCGGGCGTGGTGCTGGCCACCCACCCCCTCAAGTGTAGCCACAGCCTTCATAGGTGGTGCTACTCGCTAAAAGCACTTGTCCCTTCAGCCCTTTTAGAGGCTACCTGGGGGAGCTTTGTCTGTGTGTGCATCATAGGCGGTGCCGCTCGCTACTAGCAGCACTTGCCCCTACAGCCCTGCTAGAGGCTACACGGGGGAGCTTTGTTTGTGTGTGCATCATAGGTGCTGCTACTCGCTACGACTAGCAGCACTTGCCCCTACAGCCCTGCTAGAGGCTACCTGGGGGAACCTTTGTCTGTGTGTGCATCATAGGTGGTGCTACTCGCTATGGCTAACAGCACTTGCCCCTACAGCCCTGCTAGAGGCTACACGGGGGAGCTTTGTCTGTGTGTCCGTCACCATTTATTTTCGTGTCGCCAAAAGAAAAACAACAACAACAAAATGGACACAAAATTTACACCGCGAAAAAAACCACCCCACACAATCCGTGACGTCAGTGAGTGTCACCGCTCGTGCGTGACGTCACTGACGTCATCGCTCGTGCGTGACGTCAGTGACGTCCGTGCCACAAAAGCCAAGATGGCAGCACAAAGAATCGAACGGAAATCGGAGATTCAACTCGAGCCACGAAACGTTTCCCTTAAAATGCAAAGAAGAAAGATTTATAAAATATTATATATATCTACATTTTATATATATAAATATTATTAATAAAACTAAATAGTAAAATGGTAACTGAAAGAAAAAATACGTTTCATTCGTGTTCATTCCTTCAGTAATTCTCTCCTCCCAAGAGCGACAGCGGTAGCTGTAGGCCTGGTCTGGGTATGTGACTGGGTATGTGACTGGGTATCTGGTTGGCTGGGTGGGTATCTGGCTGGCTGGCTAGGTATCTGGCTGGGTATCTGGTTGGTTGGCTGGGTATCTGGCTGGCTGGGTATCTGGTTGGGTATCTGGCTAGGTATCTGGTTGGCTGGGTATCTGGCTGGGTATCTGGCTGGGTGTCTGGCTGGGTATCTGGTTGGCTGGGTATCTGGCTGGGTGGGTATCTGGTTGGGTATCTGGCTAGGTATCTGGTTGGCTGGGTATCTGGCTGGGTATCTGGCTGGGTGTCTGGCTGGGTATCTGGCTGGGTATCTGGTTGGTTGGCTGGGTATCTGGCTGGCTGGGTATCTGGTTGGGTATCTGGCTGGGTGTCTGGCTGGGTATCTGGTTGGGTATCTGGCTGGCTGGGTATCTGGTTGGGTATCTGGCTGGGTGTCTGGCTGGGTATCTGGCTAGGTATCTGGCTGGCTGGGTATCTGGTTGGGTATCTGGCTGGGTGTCTGGCTGGGTATCTGGGTGGGTATCTGGCTGGTTGGCTGGGTGTCTGGCTGGCTGGGTATCTGGCTGGGTATCTGGCTGGCTGGGTATCTGGCTGGCTGGGTATCTGGCTGGCTGGGTATCTGGCTGGGTGTCTGGCTGGCTGGCTGGGTATCTGGCTGGCTGGGTATCTGGCTGGGTATCTGGTTGGCTAGCTGGGTATCTGGCTGGCTGGGTATCTGGCTGGCTGGGTATCTGGTTGGCTGGGTATCTGGCTGGGTGGGTATCTGGCTGGGTATCTGGCTGGCTGGGTATCTGGCTGGGTGGGTATCTGGCTGGCTGGGTATCTGGCTGGGTGGGTATCTGGCTGGGTATCTGGCTGGGTGGGTATCTGGCTGGCTGGGTATCTGGCTGGGTATCTGGCTGGGTATCTGGCTGGCTGGGTATCTGGCTGGGTATCTGGCTGGCTGGGTATCTGGCTGGTTGGCTATCTGGCTGGGTATCTGGCTGGCTGGGTATCTGGCTGGTTGGCTATCTGGCTGGGTATCTGGCTGGGTATCTGGTTGGTTGGCTGGGTATCTGGCTGGGTATCTGGCTGTCTGGCTGGGTATATGGCTGGCTGGCTGGGTATCTGGCAATCTGGCTGTCTATCCGGCTATCTGTCTATCCGGCTATCTGTATATCCGGCTATGTGGCTGGGAGCAGAGCGAGAGGCGCGTCCGCTTCGTCAGTAAGGGAGGTTCCCCTGGATCCAGGCGAGGGATTTCCACACGCGCTCGTAGGCGGCCGGCTGGCTGGCGCGTGAGCAGTCGGCACGGCGGCTGTCGATGCCGGTCAGGTACCATCTCCTGTCCGTGCCCAGGCAGAAGACGCCACCGCCCTGGCCCAGCTGGGGAAGGCGGGAAGGGGGACGGTGGATTGGACTTTGATGATGTTTCAAGCACCCAGGTGGGACGCCCTTTGTTCGTGCGTGTGTGTGTCTGTATGTATAGTGTGTAGTGTAGTGTATAGTGTAGTGTATAATAGTGTAGTAGTGTAGTATATAGTGTAGTATATAGTGTAGTGTATAGTGTAGTGTCTAGTAAAGTGTATAGTGTAGTGTATAGTGTAGTGTATAGTGTATAGTGTAGTGTATAGTGTGTAGTGTATAGTGTAGTGTCTAGTAAAGTGTATAGTGTAGTGTATAGTGTAGTGTATAGTGTAGTGTGTAGTGTACTGTATAGTGTAGTGTATAGTGTAGTGTATAGTATAGTGTGTAGTGTATTGTGTAGTGTATAGTGTAGTAGTGAGTAGTGTATAGTGTAGTGTGTAGTGTACTGTATAGTGTAGTGTATAGTGTAGTGTATAGTGTAGTGTATAGTATAGTGTAGTGTATAGTGTATAGTATCGTGTAGTGTATAGTAGTGTAGTGTATAGTGTATTGTATAGTGTCTAGTGTAGTGTATATTGTAGTGTAGTGTATAGTGTAGTGTATAGTGTATAGTGTAGTGTATAGTGTAGTGTATAGTGTGTAGTGTATAGTGTAGTGTATAGTATAGTGTATAGTGTAGTGTATAGTGTAGTGTATAGTATAGTATATAGTGTAGTGTATAGTGTATAGTGTAGTGTATAGTGTAGTGTATAGTGTAGTGTATAGTGTAGTGTGTAGTGTACTGTATAGTGTAGTGTATAGTAGTGTAGTAGTGTAGTATATAGTATAGTGTATAGTGTAGTGTATAGTGTAGCATTGCATTACCTGACAGCTACTGGCCCAACCCTGACGCTTGGCGGCACACATCATCGTGCGGTGGCTGAAGTTGCCCCAGGCGTTCGTGCACAGCGACTCGTTCACAAGCCGCACGTGTCCCTCAGCGGCGGGGGCTGACACAGATCCTGGGGGGTGGGGGGGGGGGTAACGATGATGTCACAGGCCTAGATGATGATGTCACAGGCCTAGATGATGATGTCACAGGCCTAGATGATGATGATGTCACAGGCCTAGATGATGATGATGTCACAGGCCTAGATGATGATGTCACAGGCCTAGATGATGATGATGTCACAGGCCTAGATGATGATGTCACAGGCCTAGATGATGATTACGTCACAGGCCTAGATGATGATGATGTCACAGACCTAGATGATGATGATGATGTCACAGGCCTAGATGATGATGTCACAGGCCTAGATGATGATGATGTCACAGGCCTAGATGATGATGATGTCACAGGCCTAGATGATGATGATGTCACAGGCCTAGATGATGATGATGTCACAGGCCTAGATGATGATGATGTCACAGGCCTAGATGATGATGATGTCACAGGCCTAGATGATGATGATGTCACAGGCCTAGATGATGATGATGTCACAGGCCTAGATGATGATGATGTCACAGGCCTAGATGATGATGTCACAGGCGTAGATGATGATGATGTCACAGGCCTAGATGATGATGATGATGTCACAGGCCTAGATGATGATGATGTCACAGGCCTAGATGATGATGATGTCACAGGCCTAGATGATGATGATGATGTCACAGGCGTAGATGATGATGATGTCACAGGCGTAGATGATGATGATGTCACAAGCCTAGATGATGATGATGTCACAGGCCTAGATGATGATGATGTCACAGGCCTAGATGATGATGTCACAGGCGTAGATGATGATGATGTCACAGGCCTAGATGATGATGTCACAGGCCTAGATGATGATGCTGTCACAGGCGTAGATGATGATGATGTCACAGGCGTAGATGATGATGTCACAGGCCTAGATGATGATGTCACAGGCCTAGATGATGATGATGTCACAGGCCTAGATGATGATGATGATGATGTCACAGGCCTAGATGATGATGTCACAGGCGTAGATGATGATGATGTCACAGGCCTAGATGATGATGATGTCACAGGCGTACTGGCCGTGACATCATCGGCATCGTCGCTAATGTTATCACACACAAACACGAAATTACGTATTCCAGTACATGATATACACACTATACATATTATAACGTACCAGCTATACACTACACACTACATGACGTACTAGCTATACACTACACACTACATGACGTACGAGCTACCCACTACACACTACTTGACGTACACTAACCTCCTAGCTATACACTATACACTACACACTACTTGACGTACACTAACGTCCTAGCTATACACTACACACTACATGACGTACACTAACGTACTAGCTATACACTACACACTACATGACGTACTAGCTACACACTATACTCTACACACTACATGACGTACTAGCTATAGACTACACACTACATGACGTACACTAACGTACTAGCTATACACTACACACTACATAACGTACTAGCTACCCACTACACACTACTTGACGTACACTAACGTCCTAGCTATACACTACACACTACATGACATACGATCTATACACTATACACTACATGACGTACGAGCTATACACTATACACTACGCACCGTCGCTGCGCCGCAAGCCCAGCGCCTGGCAGCTGCGTCCCAGCGTGGGGCTGTACTCGTGTCGAGAGGGCAGGCACACCACCCGCACCGCCGGCCCAAACGTCGCCCACCAGCCCAGCCGCAGCATGGCGACGTCGTGGGCTCCGGTTTCTGCGGAGAACTTGGGGTGGACCACGATGGACGTCACCTGCAGACGGTCGCCGGAGGCCGTGATGCTCATCCAGTTGTAGTTGTTGTTGGGGCTGAACGGATGTGCACGCGTACACACACACACATACACACACACACGTACATATACATACACACACACGTACACACGTACATACACGTACACATACACATACGTACACACACACAGACACATACACGTACATACACACAGACACACATACATACATACACACACACAAACACACACACGTACATACACACACACGTACATACACACATACACACACACGTACATACACACACACGTACATATACATACACACACGTACACACGTACATACACGTACACATACACGTACATGTACATACACATACGTACACACACACAGACACATACACGTACATACACACAGACACACATACATACACACACACAAACACACACACGTACATACACACACACGTACATACACACATACACACACACGTACATACACACACATACACACACACACACGTACATATACATACGTACACACCACATACACACATACACACACACACGTACATACACACACATGTGCATACACACATACACACACACACGTACATACACACATGTACATACACACATACACACACACACGTACATATACATACACACACACGTACACACGTACATACACGTACACATACACACACATACACACACACGTACATATACATACGTACACACCACATACACACATACACACACACACGTACATACACACACATGTACATACACATACGTACACACCACATACACATACACACGTACACACACGTACATACACATACACGTACACACACACACAGACACATACACGTACACACACACACGTACATACACACGTACATACACACGTACATACACAATTATCATATTTTGCTACTGGCAAATGAGGTTCCAATGGTGTAAACACATTTAGTAAGTCGATAACTCAGAAGAGGGACATTTAGCGAGTGATTAATGAAGACATTTAGTAAGTCGATAATTCAGAAGAGGGGCATTTAGCGAGTGATTAATGAAGACATTTAGTAAGTCGATAACTCAGAAGAGGGACATCTAGCGAGTGATTAATGGACACATTTAGTAACTCGATAACTCAGAAGAGGGACATCTAGCGAGTGATTAATGGACACATTTAGTAAGTCGATAACTCAGAAGTGGGACATTTAGCGAGTGATTAATGGACACATTTAGTAAGTCGATAACTCAGAAGAGGGACACTTAGCGTGGGATTAATGAAGACATTTAGTAAGCCGATAACTCACAAGTGGGATACTTTAGCCAGAGATTAATGAAGACATTTAGTAACTCGATAACTCAGAAAAGGGACATTTATTGAGGGATTAATTAACACATTTAGTAACTCAAGATTTCAGAAGTGGGATACTTCGCCAGGGATTAATGGACACATTTAGTAACTCGATAACTCAGAAGCGGGACACTTTGCGAGGGATTAATGGACACATTTAGTAACTCGATCATTCACAAGTGGGACACTCAGCGTTAGCGAGTGATGAACACATTTAGTAACTCGCGACATCACGAACTGGAGGTGTCCGCTAGGTGACAACAACTCTGGGGGCCGCCGTGTCGAGGCCCAGGGTCTGACCTCTCCCCCAGGCAGCTCGCCGCGGTCACGATCCACGAGTCGGACAGGAGGGAGCCGAGGCATTGCAACTGGTCCTCCAGCCTCGTGATGGTCACCTGCCAGGGCCAGGCGCTCAGGACGGACGCGTTGGCGACGCCGCAGCCTTGCGGGAGGGTGGCGGAGATCGCGTCGACAGGAGGGGGGTGGGGGGGGGGCGGTGAGTGGGGTTGGTGGGTGGGGTGGGTGGGTTTGTGAGTGGGTGAGTGGGTGTGGTGGGTGGGGTCGGTGGGGTGGGTGGGTGAGTGGGTGGGTGGGTGAGTGGGTGGGTGAGTGGGTGGGTGAGGTGGGTGTGGTGGGTGGATCGGTGGGGTGGGTGGGTGGGTGAGGGGGTGGGTGGGTGAGTGGGTGGGTGGGTGAGTGGGTGGGTGAGTGGGGTTGGTGGGTGGGTGGGGTGGGTGCAGTGGGTGGGGTGGGTTGGTGAGGGGGTGAATGGGGTGGGTGGGTGAGTGAGTGGGTGGTTGAGTGGGTGATTGGGTGAGTGGATGGGTGGGTGAGTGAGTGGGTGGGTGAGTGGGTGGGTGGGTGAGTGAGTGGGTGAGTGAGTCGGTGGGGTGGGTGGGGTGAGTGGGTATGTGAGTGGGTGGGTGAGTGAGTGAATGAGTGGGTGGGGTTGGTGGGTGGTTGGGTTTTTTTTTAACGCATTGATCTCTGCCCAACCGTCTGTAGACACGGGAGGGTCACCATCCCGTCCGCTTTCATTATTTGCCCCTCTCCCGTTCTGACGAAGTGCGTCACTACGTCATCGCGTCATCAAAACCATTCGGTAAAGACGGAAATGAAATCACGTCATCTGTGCAGGAGGTCGTGGGATCGATCCCGACCCTGACGATGCCTGCTGCTGCAGCTGTAGCACAGCCGATACATTCTTCTTCGCATTATATTTCCAAGCTTACTATTGTAATATTCTTAGGTTCTTTCGGTAAAGTCACCAGGTAGGTAAAACATTAAAATTAATAAAAGTAAAATAAAATAAAAATCACGACGTTTCGGAGGCAACACAAGCCTCCGACTTCAGGTGTGGTAGCTCTTGCAATCTCTCATTTACTTGATACAGCTGTCGTGGCTGTGACGGTTCCACCTGAAGACGGAGGCTTGTGTTGCCTCCGAAATGTCGTGATTTTTATTTTATTTTACTTTTATTAATTTGAATGTTTTACCTACCTGGTGACTTTACCGAAAAAACCTAAGAATATGAATCCTTGCAGTCACGAAAGCTTCAAATCTAGAATTACTAATGTAATGTGAGGATATATCCGGCTCACTGACGTATCACAACTCGTCAAGATGATTGGTTCTGCTGGTCCTGGTCCATAGCCAATGGGGGGAAGCCTAGGGGGCGTGGCTTTGACGTCATGGGAAGGTGACAGCTGCAAGTAGATGATTGGTTGTGCTGGCTTTGGCCTCAGCCAATGGGGAGACGAGTCAGGGGCGTGGTCCTGACGTCATGGGAAGGTGACAGCTGCAAGTAGATGATTGGTTGTGCTGGCTTTAGCCACAGCCAATGGGGAGACGAGTCAGGGGCGTGGCCCTGACGTAATGGAAAGGTGACAGCTGCAAGTAGATGATTGGTTCTGCTGGCTTTGGCCACAGCCAATGGGGGGAAGCCTAGGGGGCGTGGCTTTGACGTCATGGGAAGGTGACAGCTGCAAGTAGATGATTGGTTCTGCTGGCTTTGGCCACAGCCAATGGGGAGACGAGTCAGGGGCGTGGCCCTGACGTCATGGGAAGGTGACAGCTGCAAGTAGAGGATTGGTTCTGCTGGCTTTGGCCACAGCCAATGGGGGGAAGCCTAGGGGGCGTGGCTTTGACGTCATGGGAAGGTGACAGCTGCAAGTAGATGATTGGTTCTGCTGGCTTTGGCCACAGCCAATGGGGAGATGAGTCAGGGGCGTGGTCCCGGCAGCCTACGAGGGAGCCTGGACTATTCCATGGAGGCTAACCAGGATTGGTGGAAACGTACCACGTGACCCGGGTATTAAATAGGGGTGGAGACGAACGACACGTGGTCAGAACGGGAACGAACGGAGGAAGGGGGCCACGTGGGAATGGGGCTCTGGGTTGCCACGTGGCTGTGTGTCTTTCTCTCTATCTGTCCCTCTCACGCTGCCTGTCAGCAGCTTGAAGGAAAGCTGTAATGCAAGTTGAATAAAAGACGGATTCTAGAAGTCGCCTCAACGAGCTTTATTACACTATGTTTGTTTTCTCATTTGGACCTGATGATGGTTGCTTGTGTTGCGATCGAAACGTCGTATTCTATTATTATTTAATTGAATCTCTTTCGACGTCACTTTACCGAAAGAGCCAAAGAGTAATTCCTGCAGTCGTGAAAGCTTCGAATCAATTTCGATGTAAAGCTTTCGTGACTGCAGGGATTCATCTTCTTGGTTCTTTCTGTAAAGTCACGTAGAACAGAAATAATAAAATAATAAAAATACAACATAATAAAATAATTCTCACGACGTTTCGGCCACAACGCAAGCAGCCGTCCTCAGGTGAAGAACAGGTCTGTCGAGAAGACAGAGTCTGTTCTTCACCTGAGGACGGCTGCTTGCGTTGTGGCCGAAACGTCGTGAGAATTATTTTATTATGTTTTATTTTTATTATTTCCATTCTACGTGACTTTACCGAAAGAACCGAGAAGATATATTTGTTTTCTCATTCATTCGTACCTGATGATGGTTGCTTGTGTTGCGATTGAAACGATTGGAACGCCGTATTCTATTATTATTTAATTGAATCTCTTTCGACGTCACTTTACCGACAGAACCAAAGAGTAATTCCTGCAGTCGCGAAAGCTTCGAATCTCTAGTTTCATAGCTGATACGTGTCGAGGAACGCGGCTTTGTGTTCAAGTGAGGTGCACTCGCCGCTGTTGCGACATACTCACTTTTCGTGACGTTAATGGGATCAATCGTTAGAAAGTTCACGACGAATCCGTGTCCTGTGTAATAAACAACAACAACAACAACGACAGACAAACAAACAAAGTTAGTTAACTTCCTTTAACAAACTCGAGGTGCGAGTTTCGGGGAAGTTTTGAGGAGTCGGTAGCGGTGCGACGCATGGGAGAAGGGGGGCGCTGAGTAAGATTTGTGTAAGATTTGTGACGCTGTGCAAGATTTGTGTGAGATTTGTGACGCTGTGTAAGATCTGTGTAAGATCTGTATAAGATTTGTGTAAGATCTGTATAAGATTTGTGTAAGATCTGTATAAGAGTACGGGTAGCCGGGTATCGGGTACCCGGTTGCGACCTCTGGGAGAAGGGAAACAGGGCGGACTCCCCCCCCCCCCGCCCCCCCCGGGGTGACACCTCCCAAGGACCCCCCCCCCCCCCGTGGCCTCACCTTGAAGCCCCTGAAGAGAGTCGAGCACGAGGTGGAGTCTGTTGGAGGACGAGCGCAGGCCGGGCGGTCTCACAACGCCGCAGAACGCGCCCAGCGAGTCGCCGTTGTCGTCGTAGACGGTCAGCGACTCGTCCGCGCAGTCGGGGTCGGAAGACAAACTGCGTGCCGGTGGGAGAGCGAGGGAGTGTGGTGTGGCATGTACGAGAATGTGTGGTAAGTAGTGTGGCATGTACGATGATGTGTGGTGTAGCATGTAAGAGCACATGTGGGGTGTGTGGTGTGGCATGTAAGAGAACGTGTGGTGTAGCACGTACGAGAGTGTGTTGTGTGTAGTGTAGCATGTACGAGAATGTGTAGTGTAGCATGTACGAGAATGTGTAGTGTAGCATGCACGAGAATGTGTTGTGTGTAGTGTAGCATGCACGAGAATGTGTAGTGTAGCATGCACGAGAATGTGTGGTGTGTGGTGTAGCATGTACGAGAATGTGTGGTGTGTAGTGTAGCATGCACGAGAATGTGTAGTGTAGCATGCACAAGAATGTGTGGTGTGTAGTGTAGCA
This sequence comes from Lethenteron reissneri, assembly GCF_015708825.2. Classification (NCBI taxonomy): domain Eukaryota; kingdom Metazoa; phylum Chordata; class Hyperoartia; order Petromyzontiformes; family Petromyzontidae; genus Lethenteron; species Lethenteron reissneri. The sequence continues at coordinate 139,436 of NW_026891069.1, forward strand.
TGCACGAGAATGTGTAGCGTAGCATGCACGAGAGTGTGTAGTGTGTAGTGTAGCATGCACGAGAAATGTGTTGTGTGTGGTGTAGCACGCGCGAGTATGTGTAGTGTAGCATGTACGAGTTTGTGTGGTGTGTAGTGTTGCACGTATAGAAGTGCATAGTCGTGTATAGTGTAGTGTATAGTAATCCCGTGTATAGTATATAGTACACACACAGGTGCACACACGTACTGTCGCGTATAGTCGCGTGTAGTGTATAGTGTAGCGTAGTCGTGTACCTTGTGCAGCGCGTGCCGAACTTCTAACCGCCCCATACGTGTACCTTCGATTTAAAGCTTTCGTGACTGCAGGGATTCATCTTCTTGGTTCTTTCGGTAAAGTCACGTAGAAGGGAAGTAATAAAATAATTTTATTATGTTTAATTTTTATTATTTTATTACTTCCCTTCTACGTGACTTTACCGAAATAACCAAGAAGACATACGTGTACCGTTCACCAAAGCAAAAGAACCCGTGGCCGCTACGTGGAACGTGAAGCTCGAACAACGGAGAACGGAACGGCTTGCGGAGCCCCCCCCGCCCCGCACACCCCACCCCTCCCCAATCGAGAACTCACTTGAACTGCTGGAACTTCAGCTTGACCTCGTATCTGGGGTCCACCTGAATGGTCCATCGGCACAGGGCATTCCTTTCGCCGGCCGCGGAGAAGTTTGACGAAGACAGCGATCCCTGGCCTCCGACGAACGTCTCTCTGCACGGTGACCCCACTGGTGGTGGTGGTGGAGGGTGGGGGGGTTACGACGCATTCATACTTCTGTGATGCAGATTTTATTTGTGAGGGGGTGGAGGGGGTTAGATCGCGTGAATATGTAGAAGCTGTATTCTTTGGGACTTTCGGTAAAGTCGCGTAGATAGATTTTGATGTAAAGCTTTCGTGACTGCAGGGATTCATCTCCTTGGTTCTTTCGGTAAAGTCACGTAGATAGGATCAAAGAATCTTGATTTGAGGCTTTCGTGACTGCAGGAATCCATACTCTTTGGTTCTTTTGGTAAAGTTACGTAGGTAGAAAATAAAATAAATCACGACGTTTCGGGCGCAGCACAAGCATCCGTCATCAGGTGGGAAAGCATGATGTATTCATTTTATTTTATACCTACGTGACTTTACCGAAAGAACCAAAGAGTAAGGTGCAAAGAAAATAACAAAAAATAAGAAAAAACTACGATGTTTACGTTTCGAACGCAACGCAAGTGTTCGTCATCAGGAAGAGGGGGTTAGCTTCTAAAGGTAAACTGTTTATAAAGGTTTGAAATGGGCATTGCCCAAATGTCAGCAGCCAATGTTAATTTAAGTGGTGGGCAGCGACCGCGACGGTGGTGGGTTTGCCCACCAATCAAAGGGCTGCCCAGTAAAAATCAGCATGTTAATGGAAGATCGTTGAGCGGCCTCCATGGCGGGCGCCCTGAGGTGGCCATGTTCCCGTGAGAGATTATCACGTTAATGGAGGATCGCAAAGCAAAAAAACCTCGAGCTCGGTGAGCTCGGTGGCTGTGTTCAGTTGAGAAATGTCACTTGTTAGTGTAAAATCAGATGGCCGAAAATTACAACGAACATCAGAAGGTGACCGAGCCCCCCCCCCCCTCGGCGCAGTGACGCGTTACGACGACGAACGTGGCGGTCGGCGGGAGCCTCGGCCCTTTCGCGAGTCCCGCCGGAGTTTCGCCGCCGCGTGGGAGCGATCAACGCGTCAAGCGAGTGGGCCTCGCCGCGTTATCGCAGCAAAAAAAATAATAAACAGACAGACAGACAAACAAGCCAGCGAACAAGTGCTGACGTCAGGTCACACTCGCCTCGAGGGGGGGAATGCCGTCAGGGTAAAGTGACGTCATGCCCCCCGGGGTATTTGAGGGAAGACCCGTGACGTGGACGGGGTCTTCGCCGTGAGCCAGAGGAATGAGCGTTAGGGGAGTAGGGGGCTCCGGGACAGAGGGTGGAGAGCCAGGCTAAGGGGGGCTGTTTTACCCGGCTGGCCGAATTGGCTGAACCCTCGGTCAGTGCTGTGGGAAGAGCCCGATAGCCTGGTGGGGTGTAAGGAACTCCCAGTACCCTTCCCCTGGGGAGATTAGTTAAGGACTCTGTGTTAACCCCTTCCCCCGAGTTAGGCGTAAGCCCTTAATAAACAGTTTGGCGGTAGCCCCTACACGACCGGCTTCAGTGTCCTTTTCTACAGCGCAACACAAACAAAAAAAACTCACCCCTTTGGAACCTCATTTGCCAGTAAAAAATATGATAATTGTTTTTTTACCCTTTTATCTGGCAACAAAACTGACACCTTTTTTACAAGGAGTCATGTTTGCATAGACCACAATACCTGCAGTCGTGTTTATTGTTTGCATTATGACTGCAGGTATTGTGGTCTATGCAAACATGACTCCTTGTAAAAAGGTGTCAGTTTTGTTGCCAGATAGAAGGGTAAAAAACAAATGATCAAACTCACCCCTGTAAAACGCGCTGAAGTTGCCGACGATCCCCCCCGTGTCGTACGTGGCCCTTATGGACAAGGTGTTGGAGGACGAGATGATGGGAGCGGGGACGCCATCGCAGTCGTACTTCCCCAGGAGCGGCGAGTCCATGGACGGCCCGTCGTAGACGTAGACGACCTCGGCGCCTGTCTGCAGACTTCACGCGCACGGACAGCGGAGCGCTGCTGCTGTGATACGCCCTGACGGTGGCATTGTCCTGGCGCTGGTCGCCTCTTGGCGTCGTCCTCTGGTCTGGCGCCGTTTGTGACTAGGCCAGTGGTTCTTAACCTTTTTGGAGGTACCGAACCCCACCAGTTTCACGTGCGCATTCACCGAACCCTTATTAATTGGAAAAATAAAATATGATTTTTAAAAATTCAAAACATAGGTATATGTTTTACTGGTGCACAATCATACGAGTCGGGTGTGTGTCTTAACCTCCGCCGAACCCCTGAGACTGACTCACCGAACCCCTGGGGTTCGATCGAACCCAGGTTAAGAACCACTGGACTAGGCTCTAAAGAAAGCTGTCTCTGGTGTTGTGGACCAATCAGTTTCAAAGACAATGCATCATCATCCTATACTACCAGAGCACAAATTTCGATTTAAAGCTTTCGTGACTGCAGGGATTCATCTTCTTGGTTCTTTCGGTAAAGTCATGTAGAAGGGAAATAATAAAATAATAAAAATAAAACATTCTAAAATACAATTCTCACAACGTTTCGGCCACAACGCAAGCAGCCGTCCTCAGGTGAAGAACAGGTCTGTCGGAAAGACAGCATCAGACCTGTTCTTCACCTGAGGACGGCTGCTTGTGTTGTGGCCGAAACGTCGTGAGAATTGTTTTATTATACCAGAGCATGTTTTAGTTTGCATATTCACCACAAAGTATGCGTGGCTAATGCAGTGACATGATTCCTTGCAACACGTGTCTGTTTGGTGTTTTAACATCTCAACTCATCTTTATTGCCAGACAGGGTCAAATCTATTCTTGCTTTTGCTAGTGGCAAGGAAGTTCCCATGATGTAGCTGCTCTCACCCCGAGCTCTCAATGCCCCAATAGTGGCATTGTCTTTGTGCTGTTCGCCTTTTGGCGTCCTCTAATCTAGCACTGTTTGTGACTAGGCTCTGAGGAAAGCTGTTTCTGGTGTGTAGACCAATCAGTTTGAAAGACAATGCATGATATACTACTAGAGCATGTTCACCACAAGCATACATGGTTAATGCAGTGACATGATTCCTTGCAACACGTGTCTGTTTGGTGTTTTAACATCTTAACGCAATTGTTTTCTTGCCAGAAAGGGTAAAACCTATGCTTACGTTGAGCAGAGCTCTCGTTACGACTGCGGACGCTTCAAAACTGTGAGAACGAGCGTCAAAGATTCGTCACGAATGACCTCCTCGTAAGAGAAACCGCAAAACGTCCGTGACCTTACGAATAAAAGATGGCCTCCGGAATCAAAGATGGCCGCCGAAATCAAAGATATCCGCCACCAAAAAGAGTGGTGGCCATATATATTTGTATTTTTACTCTCGGTATGTATGTTGTACGTGGCAGTTTGTCCCATGACAATGTGGCAGTTGCGTTTGTTGAACGAGCATCAAAGATTCGTCACGAATGACCTCCTCGTAAGAGAAACCACGAAATGTTCGTGACCTTACGAATAAAAGATGGCCTCCGGAATCAAGGATGGCCGCCGAAATCAAAGATATCCGCCACCAAAAAAAATAGTGGCCATATATACTTGTATTTTTACTCTCGGTATGTATGTTGTACGTGACAGTTTGTCCTATGACAATGCGGCAGTTGCATTTCTTGAAGAACACTGCGTTGTATTGAATAAAATAAGGTAAATACACTACACTATACATTACACTATACACTACATTATACACTACACTATACACTGCACTATACACTACACTATACACTACACTATACACTACTACACTATACACTGTACTATACACTACACTATACACTGTACTATACACTACACTATACACTACACCACACACTAGTGCTGTACTAGTAACAAATTGGCCACGTTCTGTGTACGTGACGCGAAACTTTACTAATTGGCTGTGTCGGGTGGTGGCGAGTTTAACGAAGCAGCATTTATTTATTTACACGATCTAACCCCAAAAAATTGGTGGCGAAAGCCTACTAAGTGTGAAACCGACGTTCGTACTTGCGCGCTCTAACCCCAAAAACAACCTCTAACATGGATGATATTGGTGGCGAAAGCCTACTAGGTGTGAAACCGAGCATGAGCACACGTGTACATTGAACCTCCATCGCCGTCGTACAAAGACCATCCGTGCTCATCGGTGGAGCGGACTCTAATAGCCCGAAACGGGTCGTGACGCGGGGGCAAACCTGGAGACCAGAGTGTGTGCACCTATCCCCCCGCCCCCCTCCGCACCACTTACCTGAACGTCTGGAAGCGAAGGATCACGGCCGTCCCCACGGGGCCGGTGATGGTCCAGAGGCAGTCACCGACGTTGGGTCTCCCGAGTAAATCGGCGAACTGGATGGTGCCGCTCGCGGCGGCGAGGTTCATGCGACAGACACCGCCTAGAGCATCGCGGGACACTTTTTAGTTACGGAGTTTCACTGAACGTATCGTAAAATGGCGGAGGACATCAGAGTCGCCGAGAGATTTATTGAAGCAGGCATCAGAGTCGCCAAGAGATTTATTGAAGTCGGCATCAGAGTCGTCAATTGAGTTGTTGAAGCCGGTAGAATGGTTTTTTTACAAATTCGCCAGGAAACGTGGTGAGATGCATGAAGATGTTCCAAAGGCGCAATTAGACGCGGCTAGCGTGAGGGCTGAAGACAAGAACGAGGGCTGGATGGCTGAAATGGCGAGATATGACGGCTGTGATGTGCGATGAGAGGATCCCAGTTTGGTTGAAGGAAAGTGTATAATGTAGTCTAAAGTAGTGTAGTGTATAGTAGTGTTGCGTATAGTAGTGTATAGCAGTGTATAGTGGTGTAGTGTTTCGTGGTGTAGTGTATAGTAGTGTAGTGTACAGTGTGGTGTATAGTCTAGTGTATTATGCAGTGTATACTGTAGTGCATAGTGTAGTGTATAGTATAGTAGTGTATAGTATATAGTAGTATCGTGCATAGTAGTGTATAGTAGTGTAGTGTTTCGTGGTGTACAGTATAGTAGTGTAGTGTATAGTAGTATCGTGCATATTAGTGTATAGTAGTGTAGTGTTTTGTGGTGTAGAGTATAGTAGTGTAGTGTATAGTAGTATCGTGCATAGTAGTGTATAGTAGTGTAGTGTTTCGTGGTGTAGAGTATAGTAGTGTAGTGTATAGTAGTATCGTGCATAGTAGTGTATAGTAGTGTAGTATTTCGTGGTGTAGAGTATAGTAGTGTAGTGTATAGTAGTATCGTGCATAGTAGTGTATAGTAGTGTAGTGTTTCATGGTGTAGAGTATAGTAGTGTAGTGTATAGTAGTATCGTGCATAGTAGTGTATAGTAGTGTAGTGTTTCGTGGTGTAGAGTATAGTAGTGTAGTGTATAGTGTAGTGTATAGTACAAGACGGTGGCGAGGCTGTTGTGTGGGGGCCGAGTGCTGGGACACGAGAAAGATGGAGGACCAAGCGATGGCGGTCGCTGAGATGAGGATGCTGCGGTGGATGTTTGGTGCGTGACAAAGCAAAGGTCAAGGCGGATGGAAAATGAAGAAGCAAGAGGAAGACTCGAGGCGGTGGAACTCACAGAGGAGACGAGAAGAGGGACGGGCTCTGGGTTGGTTCAGTCGTGCGGGAGAGGCGACAGGAACATCGCGTGGGTCAGAGGTGGCGAGCGATGCAAGTGCGAGAGGAAGAAAGGTAGAAGAGGTGGGTAGTGGGTGCGATGTGGTGAGTACAATGTGGTGGGTGCGATGAGGTGAGTGCGATGTGGTGGGTGCGATGTGGTGAGTGCGATGGGGTGGGTGCGATGTGGTGGGTGCGATGAGGTGGGTGCGATGTGGTGGGTGCGATGTGTGGGTGCGATGTGGTGGGTGCGATGAGGTGGGTGCGATGTGGTGGTGCGATGTGGTGGGTGCGATGGTGATGCGATGGGTGTGCGATGTGGTGGGTGCGATGAGGTGGGTGCGATGTGGTGGGTGCGATGTGGTGGGTGCGATGTGGTGGGTGCGATGAGGTGGGTGATGTGGTGGTGCGATGTGTGGTACGATGTGGCGGGTGCGATGTGGCGGTGGCGGGTGCGATGTGGCTGGGGTGCGATGTGGCGGGTGCGATGTGGTGTGGTGGGTGCGATGTGGCGGTGCGATGTGGCGGGTGCGATGTGGTGGGTGCAATGTGGCGGGCGCGATGTGGCGGGTGCGATGTGGCGGGTGCGATGAGGTGGGTGCGATGTGGTGGGTGCGATGTGGCGGGTGCAATGTGGTGGGTGCGATGTGGTGGGTGCGTTGTGGTGGGTGCGATGTGGTGGGTGCGATGTGGTGGGTGCGTTGTGGTGGGTGCGATGTGGTGGGTGCGATGTGGTGGGTGCGTTGTGGTGGGTGCGATGTGGTGGGTGCGATGTGGTGGGTGCGATGTGGTGGGTGCGATGTGGTGGGTGCGATGTGGTGGGTGCGATGTGGTGGGTGCGATGTGGTGGGTGCGTTGTGGTGGGTGCGATGTGGTGAGTGCGTATGGGTGGGTGCGATGTGGTGAGTGCGTTATGGTGGGTGCGATGTGGGTGGTGGTGGGTGCGATTGTAGGTGGGTGCGATGTGGTGGGTGCGATGTGGTGCGTGTGTACGATGTGGTGGGTGCGATGTGGTGGGTGCGATGTGGTGGGTACGATGAGGTGGGTGCGATGTGGTGGGTTCGATGTGGTGGGTGCGATGTGGTGGGTGCGATGTGGTGGGTGCGTTGTGGTGGGTGCGATGTGGTGGGTGCGATGTGGTGGGTGCGATGTGGTGGGTGCGATGTGGTGGGTGCGATGTGGTGGGTGCGTTGTGGTGGGTGCGATGTGGTGGGTGCGTTGTGGTGGGTGCGATGAGGTGGGTGCGATGTGGTGGGTGCGATGTGGTGGGTGCGATGTGGTGGTGCGATGTGGTGGGTGCGATGAGGTGGGTGCGATGGGGTGGGTGCGTTGTGGCGGGTGCGATGTGGTGGGTGCGATGTGGTGAGTGCGATGGGATCGTGGTGACCCAAGGAGCTTAAAGAGAGATGGCGCAGGAACAGGGCGGTGTGGAGGTCGGCAAGGAGAGCAGAGGAACTTCTCCACGTGGAGTGGGACAAACGCCTAGAGGAAGGAGTATGTGGGTCTCTGTGGAAGTCCATGGGTCGGTGTGGGGGTCCGTGGGTATCTGTACGAGTCTGTGGGTATTTGTGGGAGTCTGTAGGTATATGTATATATCTCTGGGTCTCATTGTAGGTCCGTGGGTCTCTTTGGGTGTCTGTGGGTATCTGTACGAGTCTGTGGGTCTCTGTAGAAGTCCATGGGTATCTGTAAATATCTGGGTCTCATTGTAGGTATGTGGGTCTCTGTGGGAGTCTGTGGGTCTCTGTAGAAGTCCATGGGTATCTGTACATATCTGGGTCTCATTGTAGGTCTGTGGGTCTCTGTGGGAGTCTGTGGTATTTGTGGAAGTCCATGGGTATCTGTACATATCTGGATCTCATTGTAGATCTGTGGGTCTCTGTGGGTGTCTGTGGGTATCTGTACGAGTCTGTGGGTCTCTGCAGAAGTCCATGGGTATCTGTACATATCTGGGTCTCATTGTAGGTATGTGGGTCTCTGTGGGAGTCTGTGGTATTTGTGGAAGTCCATGGGTATCTGTACATATCTGGGTCTCATTGTAGGTCTGTGGGTCTCTTTGGGTGTCTGTGGGTATCTGTACGAGTCTGTGGGTCTCTGTAGAAGTCCATGGGTATCTGTAAATATCTGGGTCTCATTGTAGGTATGTGGGTCTCTGTGGGAGTCTGTGGGTCTCTGTAGAAGTCCATGGGTATCTGTACATATCTGGGTCTCATTGTAGGTCTGTGGGTCTCTTTGGGTGTCTGTGGGTATCTGTACGAGTCTGTGGGTCTCTGCAGAAGTCCATGGGTATCTGTACATATCTGGGTCTCATTGTAGGTATGTGGGTCTCTGTGGGAGTCTGTGGTATTTGTGGAAGTCCATGGGTATCTGTACATATCTGGGTCTCATTGTAGGTATGTGGGTCTCTTTGGGTGTCTGTGGGTATCTGTACGAGTCTGTGGGTCTCTGTAGAAGTCCATGGGTATCTGTAAATATCTGGGTCTCATTGTAGGTATGTGGGTCTCTGTGGGAGTCTGTGGGTCTCTGTAGAAGTCCATGGGTATCTGTACATATCTGGGTCTCATTGTAGGTCTGTGGGTCTCTTTGGGTGTCTGTGGGTATCTGTACGAGTCTGTGGGTCTCTGAGGAAGTCCATGGGTATCTGTACATATCTGGGTCTCATTGTCGGTCTGTGGGTCTCTGTGGGAGTCTGTGGTATTTGTGGAAGTCCATGGGTATCTGTACATATCTGGATCTTTATGTAGGTCCGTTGGTCTCTGTGGGAGTCTGTGGGTATCTGTACGAGCCTGTGGGTCTCTGTAAAAGTCCATGGGTATCTGTACATCTCTGGGTCTCATTGTAGGCCTGTGGGTCTCTGTGGGAGTCTGTGGGAATTTGTGGAAGTCCATGGGTGTCTGTACATCTGTGGGTCTCTTTCTTGGTCCGTTGGTCTCTGTGGGAGTCCCTAGTTATCTGTACGAGTTTGTGGGTCTCTGTAGAAGTCCATGGGTATCAGTACATCTCTGGGTCTCATTGTAGGTCTGTGGGTCTCTGTGGGAGTCTGTGGGTATTTGTGGAAGTCCATGGGTATCTGGACATCTCTGAGTCTCCGTGCGAGGCCAAAACGTGAGAAGCCGCTTGTCAATGAAATACTCAAGCCAAGTGGACGAGTCACAGCAAGCGCTGCCTCTGCCCAGCCCACAACTTCCATTGTGCACAGACTCAGCCCAACCACCAGGGGGGGGGGAGGGGCAGTAATGGCACAGGCGTTGTGACGTCATCGCACTGCAGCCAATCAGATATGGGCGAGGTCACAATTGGGAGAGGCATGATGAGGGTGGTGGTGGGGGTTGTAATGGCGTCGTGTATATTAGTGGAATTATAATAGTAGTAGTAATAGAAGTTAGATTTGCGATGCTACAAGTCTGGCTGATCTTGTTACAAATTATCAGCGTTTAGTTACCTCTTTGTTTGCCGTAGCTGAGGGCGTAGCCAAATGAATCAGCACCCGCCGCCCCGTAGAGGTAGAGACCGAATGGCTGAGTCGCGTGTTCCACACGGAACTGCTGATTTCCAAGTCCCAAGTTCAGCTCCCCGGCCACGAACTGGAGGTCGTTTGTCCGGACCCACTGGATCTTATCGCACAGTGTCTCGTTGTTCATGACGATCCCACATTTGTCTGCATCCTTGGCGATCACGATTAACACGTTTGTAAAATCTGGTTGAGTCGCAAACAGGTACTTGTTAGAGAACTTGCTGGTCGGTATGATGTTCATCTGGAACGGGTCCATGGAATACCCTTGAGTTGTAGACCCACCCTGGCATATGTACATGACCCCTACGTTTACAGATGAGTTTATAGACAAAGTCTGGTTTGCATATACAGGTACGCTGATGCGACCGTAATTGGTCAACGCGTAGGTTGTTAAATTCCCAGCGACACTGACACTGACACTGACGCTTGCGCTTGTAGGCGAAGTGATTATGACGCTGTCGTCTGTTGACTTGATGGACACAGGGAAGACCAGGTAAGAGGAGCCCCACGTCGGTACTGGCAAAAGCTGCTCTGTCACAAAATTGCAAAAATTATGAACAGTGAGGCACCGATCTCCACTGAACACGGCCACAGGATGACTCGAGAGTACCCTGGTCCCAGTCAGAGATGATCCTTGGAACTGCACGACTTCGTTTTGTTGTAGAATGATGTTGAGTTCGTTGGAGTACGTGACACCGTTGAATGTAACATTGCTGCTCAAAAACATCTGCACCATCACGTTGTTGTAGGGACTGACTATCGCGAATTCGTTCAGGGTTATCCTACCAGATACAGGAGTGACTACGTAATATTCTGTTCCCAGCTCCTGCTCAGGGATCATCATGAATCCATCGGTCGTTGCAATTCGTTTCGACATGCCCCACACTGAGATGTCACCGTCAGAATGAACGGACACGATTTTGTTGGTGACGATGCCGTTCTCTCCGATCATTGCCGCTACCGGGATGGATACATTGCCGACGGAAAAGGGAGGCAGGAGGACGGACTGCAAGAAGTTCACCGCGGGGACCGAGACGGTGACCTGAGCGCTGCTGTCGTAGCTGGCGAAGTCCACCACAAGCGCGTCGACTACCTGCACGTAGTTCTGCATAAATGCGCCGAAGAACTGACGTCCCACACTGCTCCCGGCTCCGTTCCCTGCAAGCGGTGACGACAGCATCAGTGCAAGCGAAAGAGGTCAACTTTTGAGAATAAGGCCACGAGATCGACAGTAAAAATCACCCTTCATGTTGGTTGTTAAAGGATGACGTGAAAACAAATTTCTTGAAGCGACAAATAAAATGCGTCGTTCGCTTTTAGCGGGGTTTTATTTTTAGATGTAATCGTTTTTAACGTTTGACGCATGAAGCCATCACATCGCCACGGTGGCTACTTCGCTGAGCCTCTATCATTTGCGATTGAGAATGAGGCCACGAGGACGACCGATTGAAACAAAAAAAATTCCTCAACGCGGCAATAAGCGGGGATTAGAGAAAAAAACACTGAAAGTGCAAACGAGAGCTTAAAGTGTGCGTGGTTAATGCAGACTTTACTCCTTGCAAATGGTATCACACCTATTTGGCGTTTGACAATCCTAACGCACCTCTTGTTTTGCTATTGCCAGAGAAAAGTATAAAAACCCAATCTTATTTTTCCGCCTTTGATACTGGTGAAGTATGGGAATTGACGGCAGGAACTTCTTGACGGGTAACACACTTTTATTAAATCCTTTAGGTATCACAATACAACGTGTGGTCTTTCTTCTTCCTCCGACACACTCCACTAATCTCGTGTAAGCTCTAGGCCTCTGGCTACACCCGATACACTTGACTCGTGTAGACCCTATGCCTCTGGCTACACACAATATACTCGACTCGTGTAAGCCCTATGCCTCTGGCTACACAATACACTCGACTCGTGTAAGCCCTATGCCCTGGCTACACATAGTACATTCGGCTCGTGTAGACCTATGGCTACACCCACTACACTCGCCTCTGGGTTACACAGAGTCCCGGTCCCCTTAGGACAGCGGGGCTAGGTACCGCAGGGCTCTAGGTCTTCATCCCCGTCTTCATTCTTCGCTGGTTACACACTGCCCTTACGCCTGTGTGCATCCCCTTTTATAGCCCCTGCTCACGAGAGACGGAGCTGATGCGGCGTCGACGTGAGCGTCGTTCCTTAATGAACCAATCACGACGCACTCTCTCTACGATCCGCTTTCCCCAGCGCGTGTTAACATTACTCCACCAATCACACTGCGCTGCCACCTGATCACTCCCTCTCAGCGCGTCACCGGCCCACAGCCAATCGGTACCCCGTAACCCACGACCCCGCGCTGACCCCTGATCCTCCACCGTCAGCGCGCGTCACCACCTACACAGCCAATCATCACGCACTGTGCATACGATCCTTAATCCCAGCGCGTATCACCTCTACACTGGCACAAAGGAAAAGTTCCACACAAGTAGAGGACTTCGTGTTACATGCATGTTACACGCATGCCCCCTCCACGGGTCAAGCCTGCGCCGGATACAGCAGCAGAAGCATCGTCAGAATCAGCAAGGCAGAGCCACACCGTGCCAGTTTCTCAGCGACCAAATCGCGTCCGATGTGGAAAGAGCGAAAGCGTCGTGAGCCAGCCCCCTTGAGTCAACTCGCGCAGCCGGTCACGACCGGTTGTGACGCAATGGGGCCGGCTCGCGTACGCAAATCCTCTCCAAATGTGAGACCCGTCAAAGGTTCAAGCGTGCGGGGAACGAGTAAGCGAGCGCGGCGGTTGGGGGCGCTGTGCGGGCGGTGCGGACGTGGGGTTGAGAAACGGACGATGCGTGAGGAGGGGAAAGGTGGGGGGGGGGTTGAGATGCCTCATGCTCGATGCGGGTTAGGAGGAAGAAGAGGAGGCAGGAGGCAATTGTGGCATGGGGTAGAAAAAACCCGATTTTTCCAGCGGCAGGCATCGGGGTTTTTTCTTTAAAACAATTAAACCCGATTTTGGGCAATTAAAACCTGGTTTGACGAATACTAAACTCTGATCCAAGGCTTAGGCTGCTTCCTCGTCTGTGCTGCTATCGTACTCGGGGGGGGGGGGGGGCGTCGGCGTCTTCTTCATCATAGTTGTCGATCAACATGATCTCGTCGCCGCCGGAGACGAGCAACACGGCGCTGCTGTCATCATCAACGTTGGGGGGCCGAGAGCCGTGTGGGCACCGCTGTTGGACATCGTCGTCGGTGTTGGAAAATGGAAATCGCTCAATAAGAAATGGCGTCAATGGCGCAAATGGGCGGAAGCAGGCACGGTATCCGGCGCAAGCAGACATTGTGGCCGAAACGTCGTGAGAATTGTATTTTATACTGGTAGGAACGAAGTGAACCAGCCTACAATAGATTATATTGTCCGTCCGTCCGTCCGATTAGGTGTAGCAACATCGCCCCCTACTGCAAACACTTGGCAGGACCCTACAAAAACCTTTACACTCTGTGACGCTTTCCGGCTAAACAAGTGTAACATTCCCTTATAATTCCCTGAGATAGCTTTTAATTAAAACATTTTTTAATTCCCTGAGATAGCTTTTAATTAAAACATTTTTCCTGGCTAAACAAGTGTAACATTCCCTTATAATTCCCTGAGATAGTTTTAATTAAAACATTTAATTTAAAAATGAACTCACAGCGGCCTAAAGCCTACAGCTAGGCCTAAAGCCTAGAACTAGGCCTAAAACTCTCCCTTCGTATCGTACCCCCGCGTGTGTCAAAGGGAGTTAATGTTTAACAATGTTACATTCCCTGATGTTTTTAAATAGAAACATTTACATTTAAAGTTTTTACATTAATAATTAAAACATTTAAATTACTAATTAACTCACAGCGGCCTAAAGCCTACAGCTAGGCCTAAAGCCTAGAACTAGGCCTCAAACTCTCCCTTCGTATCGTCCGATTAGGTGTAGCAACATCGCCCCCTACTGCAAACACTTGGCAGGACCCTACTAAAACCTTTAGACTCAGTGAGGCTTTCCTGGCTAAACAAGTGTAATAATACAATATGTTTATATTCTTTGGTTATTCGTTCCTACCAGCCCACCCCGCAGGGTCCTGTTTATGTTTAATTTGTATTACTTTATTATTTCCCTTCTACGTGACTTTACCGAAAGAACCATAAAGATGAATCCCTGCAGTCACGAAAGCTTTAAATCGAAATAATAATAACAGTAGTAGTAGAAGTTAGATTTGCGATGCCACAAGTCTGGCTGATCTTGTTACAAATCCTCAGCGTTTAGTTACCTCTTAAGTTGCCGTAGCTGAGGGCGTAGCCAAATGAATCAGCTCTCGCCGCCCCATAGAGGTAGAGCTCAAACGGCTGAGTCGCGTGTTCCACCAGGAACTGTTGATTCCCACTTCCCAGGTTCAGCTCCCCGGCCACAAACTGGAGGTCCTTTGTCCGAACCCACTGGATCTTATCGCACAGCGCCTCGCTGTTGATGATGATCCCACATTTGTCTGCATCCTTGGCGATCACGATTAACACGTTTGTAAAATCTGGTTGAGTCGCAAACAGGTACTTGTTAGAGAACTTGCTGGTCGGTATGATGTTCATCTGGAACGGGTCCATGGAATACCCTTGAGTTGTTAACCCACCCTGGCATATGTACATGACCCCGACGTTTACAGACGAGTTTATAGACAAAGTCTGGTTTGCATATACAGGTACGCTGATGCGACCGTAATTGGTCAACGCGTAGGTTGTTAAATTCCCAGCGACACTGACATTGACACTGACGCTCGCGCTTGTAGGCGAGGTGATTATGACGCTGTCGTCTGTTGACTTGATGGACACAGGGAAGACCAGGTAAGAGGAGCCCCACGTCGGTACTGGCAAAAGCTGCTCTGTCACAAAATTGCAAAAATTATGAACAGTCAGGCACCGATCTCCACTGAACACAGCCACAGGTTGACTCGAAAATACCCTCGTCCCAGTCAGAGAGGATCCTTGGAACTGCACGACTTCGTTTTGTTGTAGAATGATGTTGAGTTCGTTGGAGTACGTGACACCGTTGAATGTAACATTGCTGCTCAAAAACATCTGTACCGTCACGTTGTTGTAGGGACTGACTATCGCGAATTCGTTCTGGGTTATCCTACCAGACACAGGAGTGACTACATAATATTCTGTTCCCAGCTCCTGCTCAGGGATCATCATGAATCCATCGGTAGTTGAAGGTCGTTTGGATATGCCCCACACTGAGATGTCACTGTCAGAACGAACGGACACGATTTTGTTGGTGATGATGCCGCTCTCTCCGATCATTGCCGCTACCGGGATGGATACATTGCCGACGGAGAAGGGAGGCAGGAGGACGGCCTGCGAGAAGTTCACCGCGGGGACCGAGACGGTGACCTGAGCGCTGCTGTCGTAGCTGGCGAAGTCCACCACAAGCGTGACGAGTCCCCGATCGAAGTTCTGCATAAATGCGCCGAAGAACTGACGTCCCACACTGCTCCCGGCTCCGTTCCCTGCAAACGGTGACGACAAAATCAGTGCAAGCAAAAGAGGTCAACTTTTGAGAATAAGGCCACGAGATTGACAGTAAAAATCATCCTTCATGGCGGTTGTTAAGCAGGATGGGAAGAAACAAACTCTTGAAGCGACAAATAAAAAACGGCGTTCGCTTTTAGCGGGGTTTTATTTTTCGACGTAGGCTGTCTCGGCCTCGCTGTGCGCTGCGTTGCACCGCTAGCTGAGTGGTTAACCTCGCGTCCAACAAACCCTCAGAGCCAGGATGAACATCCGACTCCAAACGTCATTTATTGAATTTAACGACGTAAAACTGGTAAGAAAACAGCACAGATACAGCATTTGTTAATACCCAGAAACACCAACACAATGAATGAACACCACAGCATCATAACATTGTCTTAGATAACATGTTTCTAAACAATAGATCCTGGATGGACCAGGCCCCTACATTACCACTGAATAACTATACAAGATCATAAGCTGCTGTGTTACTTAAAGGCACATCGTGTATTCATCACACTGCACTCAAAATGTACAGTATTACACATAACACTAAATTGTGGATGAGATATTTCGTCATCCTTGCTCTCAGGATCGCAATCTAGTTACTTGGGTACAAGTTTGACTCGACTTATTAAATTACAAGTAACATTCACAATAAGGAAAGTAGCAGGCTTCGTTGTTAACTAGGCCTCGTATTTATCATGACAATTTAACAGCATTACAAAGGCATTTACATCATTATAACGGTCATTCAAACATTATAACAGCATTGCCAATATTATAAGAACATAAACGAACTTACAGACAATGCTTCTTAAAGTCCCACAATGGACAATTGAGGCTGGCTTCACTGGGACGCGATGTGTGCCGCCATCTTGAATTATGTGTGTAATGGCCGACGCCTGCGTGGTTGAGCGGGAATCTTAAATCGCAACTTCCTGGTCACGTGACCAAAATTAGCATCAAAAACAGGAAATTCCTGTGTGCATATGCCGCCCCCACCCCCCATCTGCCGTGAGGCAAAACCCCTGCCGTGAGGCAGAACATATGCGTTTTTATCGCTTGACGCATAGAGTGAACACCGCACTATCATTTGCGATTGAGAATAAGGCCACGAGGGCGACCGATAAAAACAAAAAAAACAATTCCTCGCTTTACACGGCAATGAGCTGGGATTAGAAAAACAAAAAAAAACGCTTAAAGCTAAAAAACACTTTGAGCGCAAATACGCGCTTAAAGTGTGGGTAGTTAATGCAGACCTCACTCCTTGCAAAAGTTATCACACCTAGACTCCAAATATACAGCGGCAGGCATCGTCATGGTCGAGATCGAACCCTCGACCTCCTGTATACCAGGCGAGGTAGTCAACATCTCCTAGCCACCGTGATGATGATGATGTGAGAGAGACGAAGACTCTCCATCTTTTCTCTTGCCCGTGCCACTCACTCACTCACCCACCCACACACTCACCCACTCACCCACTCACCCATCACTCCATCTCCTCTCTAGTCCGTGTCACTCACTCACCCACACACCCACTCACCCACTCACCCATCACTCCATCTCTTCTCTAGCCCATGCCACTCACTCACTCACCCACACACCCACTCACCCACACACTCACCCACTAACCCATCACTCCATCTCCTGATCTCCTCTCTAGTCCGTGTCACTCACTCACTCACTCACCCACAACAACACAACAACAACCGCCATTCGCCACGAGGTGGCGGTGACGTCACCATCGCAATCATTGAAGATTTGGTCCAACAAGGACTGAATGCTGATGTACCGGCCCTGGTTAGACACTGCCTCACCAACACTTACTTCACCTGGAATGGAACATTCTACAAACAAGTTGAAGGTACCCCAATGGGTTCTCCCTTATCTTCAGTTGCAGCCAATGTTTTCATGGAAAATTTTGAGACAGATGCCATCCAGGCATCCACCCTACGTCCTTCCTTGTGGAAGAGATACGTAGATGAAACATTCGTCATCTGGCCACATGGCCTACCATGAGTATGGGTCTGTGTGGGTCTCTGTGGGTCTGTATGGGTCTCTGAGTGTGGGTCTCTGTGGGTCTCTGTATGGGTCTCTATGAGTATGGGTCTCTGGGTCTCTGTGGGTATGTGTGGGTCTCTGAGTGTGGGTCTCTGTGGGTCTCTGTATGGGTCTCTATGAGTATGGGTCTCTGGGTCTCTGTGGGTATGTGTGGGTCTCTGAGTGTGGGTCTCTGTGGTTCTCTGTATGGGTCTCTATGAGTATGGGTCTGTGTGGGTCTCTGTGGGTCTCTGTATGGGTCTCTATGAGTATGGGTCTCTGGGTCTCTGTGGGTCTGTGTGGGTCTCTGTGGGTCTCTGTATGGGTCTCTATGAGTATGGGTCTCTGGGTCTCTGTGGGTCTGTGTGGGGTCTCTGTGGGTCTCTGTATGGGTCTCTATGAGTATGGGTCTCTGGATCTCTGTGGGTATGTGTGGGTCTCTGAGAGTGGGTCGCTGTGGTTCTCTGTATGGGTCTCTATGAGTATGGGTCTCTATGAGTATGGGTCTGTGTGGGTCTCTGTGGGTCTCTGTATGGGTCTCTATGAGTATGGGTCTCTGGGTCTCTGTGGGTATGTGTGGTCTCTGAGTGTGGGTCTCTGTGGGTCTCTGTATGGGTCTCTATGAGTATGGGTCTCTGGGTCTCTGTGGGTCTGTGTGGGTCTCTGTGGGTCTCTGTATGGGTCTCTATGAGTATGGGTCTCTGGGTCTCTGTGGGTCTGTGTGGGTCTCTGTGGGTCTCTGTATGGGTCTCTATGAGTATGGGTCTCTGGATCTCTGTGGGTATGTGTGGGTCTCTGAGAGTGGGTCGCTGTGGGTCTCTGTATGGGTCTCTATGAGTATGGGTCTCTGGATCTCTGTGGGTCTGTGTGGGTCTTTGAGTGTGGGTCTCTGTATGGGTCTCTATGAGTATGGGTTTCTATGAGTATAGGTCTCTATGAGTATGGGTCTGTGCATCTGTGTGGGTCTCTGTGGGTCTGTATGGTTCTCTGAGTGTGGGTCTCTGTGGGTCTCTGTGGGTCTGTGTGGGTGTCTATGAGTGTGGGTCTCTGTGAGTCTGTGTGGGTCTCTGAGTGTGAGTCTCTGTGGGTCTCTGTATGGATCTCTATGGATCTGCATTAACCACGCTGTCATAATATTTGGCTGAGGCTCTAAATGTCCACGCGATAAACCGCTCACGTTGCGGCCGCTATCGTTCGACATCGGCAAGGTCACTTATCTGATTATAAACAAAAAGACAAAAATAGAAACAGCTTTAGTGGTGGGGGGCTTTACAAAGTGCTACAAGTTAGAGATGACGAAAACAAAAAAAACTGGTTTAGTCTTTTAATTATTTATTTTGCACGCTTTTATTTAACTCACTCAGTCTGTTGTCGTTGTTGTTGTATCCTCAAATCTTTTAACTCCATTTAACCCACTTCACAATGTGGTATTGACTGCAAACTTGGTATACTTATTTCATACTGATGACAATACGATATTCTATCATAAAAAAATATTATTTATTTACATTTTTTAAAATATGTTAGTTTCGGCTTGGATCTAATTGTCCACGCTCAACTGACGTTGGCTGTAATCGCCCACGGTCCCATACATCATGGCAAGCTTCGGGCCACGTCCTGGAGTCGTGGAGTTCTCCCATACACTAAAGTACATTCATATTTACGATGTGACCATCGATCTACTTACTGCTGGATGGCTGCTATGAATCTCTACGCGATGTGCTACTTTGTTTGAGCCAATCGTTCTTGGCCAGTTAGGTTTTGCAAAAAAGCGTGTTTTAAAAAAAGTTTTTAAATATATATTTGTACTATGCATGGCGCGTGCGTTTCTGCTGAAAAGAAAAAAAAACGAGAGTCGATTTGCATGATGAAAGTAGAGACTGTTTTCATTGTTCGTGATCCGTCAACCCGGTTTTCTAGTTCCCTCATGCAAATCCACTACTTTTTTTCTTCAATAGAATCTTGGATCTTATTCCGCGAAGTTCACATAGTTTCGTGGTGGGGCCTCCCTTTGTTCGCGAGAGACAGTTCACGTAGACAAAAGGCTTCATCTGTTGGGTGTTTGAAACCTTTAACGCGTCTGGTGTAGGCCAATCAGTTTCAAAGTCAATGCATATAATGAGACTATGAGTATGGGTCTGTGCGTCTGATGGGTCTCTATGAGTTGGGTCTCTATGAGTATGAGTCTCTATGAGTATGAGTCTCTATGAGTATGAGTCTCTATGAGTAGGGTCTGTGCGTCTGTATGGGTCTCTATGAGTATGAGTCTCTATGAGTATGAGTCTCTATGAGTAGGAGTCTTTATGAGTATGAGTCTCTTATGAGTATGGGTCTGTGCGTCTGTATGGGTTCTCTATGAGTATGAGTCTCTATGAGTATGGTCTGTGCGTCTGTATGGGTCTCTATGAGTATGGGTCTGTGCGTCTGTATGGGTCTCTATGAGTATGAGTCTCTATGAGTATGGGTCTGTGCGTCTGTATGGGTCTCTATGAGTATGGGTCTCTATGAGTATGAGTCTCTATGAGTATGGGTCTGTGCGTCTGTATGGGTCTCTATGAGTATGGGTCTCTATGAGTATGAGTCTGTGCGCCTGTATGGGTCTCTATGAGTATGGGTCGGTGCGTCTGTATGGTCTATATGAGTATTGGTCTCTATGAGTATAGATCTGTGTTTGAACACCTCAACGCGTCTGGTGTAGGCCAATCAGTTTCAAAGACAATGCATTTTACGTTAGTATTGTGATTAATATCAGAGCAATGTCTGGTTAGCATGTTCACCACAAATTATGTGTGTGTTTAACGCGGAGACGTGAATCCTTGCAAAGTGATTCGTCTGTTTAGTGTTGGAACACCTGCATACACCTGGTCTAAGCCAATCAGTTTCAAAGATTATGCATTTTACGTTAACACATTCCTGCTGTGGAGGGAGCTGGTAGGAACGTTGGGTTGCTCGGTCAATGGCCAGGGTCAACAGCGGCGTGGTGTATTCCGCAAATATGGCCGACTGTGAGGGCGGGCACAATCCGGCGTGAGTAGGTTAAACGTTGAGTTTTATAAGGGCACCACGGGGTGACCAGCCCCTCCCTCCCCTCCCCACTCAGCCCCTCCCCTCCCCTCCCCACCCAGCCCCACCCTCCCCACCCAGCCCCTCCCCACCCTCCTCACCCAGCCCCTCCCCACCCTCCCCTCCCCACCCAGCCCCACCCTCCCCACATAGCCCCTTCCCCACCCTCCCCTCCCCACCCAGCCCTCCCCTCCCCACCCAGCCCCACCCTCCCCACCCAGCCCCACCCTCCCCACCCTCCCCTCTCCACCCAGCCCCACCCCTTCCATTTTTGGATGCACGACGGACGGACGGACAGAATAATCCCCTGTGGGCTGGTGTAACCAGGAGGTTACTACAGTATTATTGTGATTAATATCAGAGCAATGTCTGGTTAGCATGTTCACACAAATACTGTGTGTAGTTAATAGAAGTGCAAACTGATTCGTCTGTTCGGTCTTTGAACGCCTGAACACGATCCCTGTGTTTTATTTGGCCAGAAACTGTACAAACCCACTTATCATCATCGTGATACTCGCCAGAAACAATGTCCCACCATAATGTAGCTGCTGCTCACCCCAAGCTATAAGTGTGTACCTGTGTGTGTGTGTACATGTGTGTGTGTGCACATGTGTGTGTGTGTGCACATGTGTGTGTGTGTGCACATGTGTGTGTGTGTGCACATGTGTGTGTGTGTACACTGTGTGTGTGTGTACACTGTGTGTGTGTGTGTACACTGTGTGTGTGTGTGTGACTGTGTGTGACTGTGTGTGTGTGAGCAGCGCCACACCTATTACCATCCTTAGGGGAAAAAACGGTAATCCAATCTCTGACCCCCAGGAACAGGTTTGCAGATTTGCTGAGCATTTCTGTGAGGTCCTGGGGGAGGGGAAATCTCTCAGCCAGGAAACATCATGGCACAAAGTGGGAATGACCCTGCTGAGGCTGCGGTGCCCCAAATATTGGAGGAGGTCACCCCCGTGAGTGGCTGGCTGAGGTGCCATCTGTTGAGGAAGTACTGAAGGCGATCTGGAGTCTGAGTCCAGGAAAGGCACTGGGCAGAGATGATCTCCCAAGCGAAATGCTGAGGGAGGGTGGCGTTTGTGCACAGACTGCCCTATATGACATGATAAGGACAGTCTGGACCACTGGACGGGTTCCGCAGGATTGGAAAGATGCCCTGGTGGTTCCCCTCTTTAAGAAGGAGGACTGCACAGACTGTAACAACTACAGGGGCATCTCACTCATCAGTGTGCCGGGAAAGGTCCTGGTAAGGATTATTCAACATCGCCTTGCTAGGCACGCTGAGGAGAGGCTTGCGGAGCCCCAATGCGGTTTCAGGAAAGGGCGGTCCTGCACAGATGCCATATTTTCTATCCGTCTGCTACAGCAGAGGTGTAGGGAATTCCAACAAGACCTACATCTCTGCTTTTTTGACCTGGTCAAGGCCTATGATACCATCAGTAAGCCTGGGCTCTGGGCTGTTCTTCGTGCTTTCGGAGTCCCTGACCCTCTGCTCACGATCATTAAGGACCTTCATGATGGTGAGCGGGCCCGGGTAAAACTACATGGCCGGGAGTCAGAGCCTTTCCCTGTTCACCTTGGGGTGCGACAGGGATGTCCTCTGGCTCCCACATTATTTAACATCTATTTTGACCACGTAGTTCGTGAAGCCTTCAATAGCTGTACCGGGGGGTTTCCATTTGGTACAGATATAATGGGAGGCTGATCGACGCCCGGGTGCGATCAAGAGATGGCTCCCTATTGGTCAACCACGTTATGTATGCCGATGATTTGGTAATAGCTGCTCATTCAGAAGAGGAGTTGGAGACGCTGCTGCTGAGACTGGAGCGTGCCACGAAGAGGTGGGGCCTTACCATCAGCCCCACCAAAACTAAGCACCTGCCTGGGTATTTTGTACCATCGGACACTCCACCCCCACAACTCCCAATCGGTGATGGGGCAGTAGTGGAGAGAGTGGAGAGTTTCCCATACCTGGGCAGTGTGCTTATGACCGGCTCCAGTTTAATAGCAGAGGTCTCACTCCGAATCAGTCGAGCGGCAATATCTTTTATCGGTTGCGTAACGCTGTGTGGAAGCTACCTGGTCTGTCGCTCCGCACGAAGCTTCAGGTCTTCTCGGCCACAGTCATTCCTTCCCTTCTCTACGCTTGCGAAACGTGGACCCCCCTAATGGAGCATCTTCGCCGGTTGGAAACATTTAGGCTGGCCTGCCTACGATCCATCCTGGGTTTAACCAGGCTGGATTGTGTGAGGAGCTCACAAATTCTTGAAAGATCTGGTCAAAGTCCCATCGGTGAGCTCCTCCGGCAGGCAAGGCTGCCTTGGCTGGGTCATGTAGCCCGCATGCCCAGCCACCGCATGCCTAAACAGCTTTTGTTCGGCCGGATCGAGGGGGCTAAACGGGCGCGGCACGGGCTAGAGAAGAGATGGAGTGATGTGGTACAGGAGGACGTGGAGCTGAGTGGACTTGCCGATGAC